>NW_015547632.1:119655-128035 GCF_001515605.1 Sinocyclocheilus anshuiensis
ACCTGTGCTCTGAATGGAGTAGAGAGCACCTTAGGTACGTGACCATGCCTAGGCTTCAGGACGACCTTGGAGTCATTAGGCCCAAATTCAAGGCAGGAGGGGCTCACAGAGAGCGCCTGTAAATCTCGAACTCGCTTAACCGATGCCAAAGCCAATAGCAGAGCGGTCTTTAGCGACAGGGGTTGAATATCAGCGGATTGAAGCGGTTCAAAGGGGGGGCCTTTGAGCGCCCTCAGAACCGTAGACAGATCCCACGTAGCGACTGTAGAAGGGCGAGGGGGGTTCAACCTCCTAGACCCTTTCAAAAATCGAACAACGAGGTTGTTCCTGCCGACCGATATCCCGTCTATAGGAGCATGAAAAGCTGCTATAGCCGCCACATAGACCTTAAGAGTGGAGGGTGTGCGACCCTTATCCAACAGCTCTTCAAGGAAGAACAATATCGAAGATATGTCACATGTGGATGGATCTTCACCACGGTTTATGCACCAAGCGGTGAAGACCGACCATTTGAGGGCATAGAGGCGCCTTGTGGACAGGGTTCTACCCTGAGAAATGGTATTTAAGACACCCTCTGGGAGGTTCATAGGCTCCCATCGAGAGGCCATAAGTGTAGGGCCCACAACTTGGGTTGGGGGTGCCATATCGTCATGTTCGCCTGAGAGAGGAGGTCCCGTCTCAGGGGAATGGGCCATGGAGCTGCCGTGAGCAGCTGAGACATCTCTGAGAACCATAGTTGGTTTCTCCAGAGCGGGGCCACTAGAAGAACCTTGTGCCTTTGTTCCCTGATTCGCCTGATGACCTGAGGGATCAGGGCGATCGGGGGAAAAGCGTAAAGGAGAAGGCTGGGCCAATCGTAGGCCAGCGCATCCCTTTCCTTTGAAAAATAGATTAAGCAGTGAGAGTTGTCTTCTGAGGCGAAGAGGTCGACCTCTGCCTTCCCGAAGATCTCCCATATTCTCCAAACCATCTGGGGGTGAAGCATCCACTCGCCAGAGGGGACGTTGCTCCGAGACAGCATGTCTGCTCCCTGGTTCAGTTTGCCCGGTATGTGCGCTGCTTTTAGGGAGCGCAAGTGGCAATGTGCCCACTCCAGTAGGCTCTTTGCCATCCTGAAGAGGCGTGGGGAGGAAAGGCCACCCTGGCGGTTTATGTAGGATACTACCGTCATGTTGTCCGATCGGACTAAGACATGGCATCCTTCTAGATGTGGTAGGAAGGACTGTAAGGCCTGCCATACTGCCAGCATTTCCAGGAAGTTGATGTGCAGCTTTGTCTATTCGCTCGACCACGCGCCAAAGGCTGGTCTGCCATTGCACAGGGCTCCCCAGCCCGTGTTTGACGCATCTGTGAAGATGACCTTCCTTTTGTGCATCATCCCCAGGGGTACGCACTCTTTGAACCACGAAGGGTCCTTCCAAGGGGCAAGGGCTGCGATGCAGGCTTGATCCACCTTGATACGAAGGTGTCCGTAACGCCAAGCTCGGGATGGAACCAGGGGTTTCAGCCAGTGTTAAAGAGGCCGCATGCGAAGGACGCCTAACTGCAGTACTGGCGATGCAGAGGCCATAAGGTCCAGCATCCTCTGAAACACTCTGAGAGGAAGGGACATGCCAATCATGAAGGCGGTCGTCAGCCGCTGCATAGCCAGGACACATTCTGGCGAGGCTACAGCTCTCATTTGGGTTGAGTTGAAGACAGCCCCCAGAAATGAAAGAGAGCCGTAGTTTTAACTGGCTGTTGAGTCGGCCCCGGCTTGGGGCGACTGGCAGCAGCTGCAGAACTGGAACGCTTCGGCAGGAAGTGTCGCATGGCTTTGGACGACTTCTGTGCAGCCGTGAAACGCTCGGCGAACCCTTCCACAGCAGGTCCGAAAAGGCCAGTGGGGGTGACTGGGGAGTCAAGGAAGATGGTTTTAAATGTCAGACGTTGTGGCTTGATGTCTTTTATTAATGTTCATTTTTCATGACCAAAATAACATATTTATTCACAAAGAGTTCATTCAGTTGTCAGAGAGATGTTACAACAAAACAATAAAAACACAACTTTTAAATGCTTATTATAATTACATGCATGCTTCACCCAGGATTCAAACCTAAGGTGACAGGCTCTGACATGCCAGTCGAGCACACTAACCACTCCCCAAACTCACTTGGAGGATTGACAGACACAACATATATGTTATAATTCGTCAATTCGATTAACTGATTCGTTGTCAATACTGTTTCAGAGCAATACTTGAAAATCACCACTAGGTGTCACCGTAGATATGGGTTTCGAATTGTTTCGAAGCCTCGGCACATTTGCTTCGACTGTTTCAGTGTTTCACAAAGCCTCGCTCTGCCCACCACTATCATTTGTTAAGGTGGTTACACAAAATGTTATTTTATCCTTGTTTCTAGAAAATCCTTAATCTTCTCTGCTTTCTAACAGCTTCATGTGGCCGTAAACATTTAATTTTAACGTAGCTTTAAACACTATGCATAACTAAAGTTTCACTTTCACCGTGACCATGTAAAGCTGGTAAATGTGGTGTTTACATGTAATAATCGTATGAGTTTACCTTATGGTACGAACCCAGAGTCTCCGCATCAGTAGGAAACAAGTGATAAAACGAGCATCTTCTATCCGAAGACTTGTGGTTGCATTTCGGGGCAAAGCAAAAAACATTGTCGAACAACAATATAAAATGCGGGAAACTATTAATTTGTTATTCTACAATTAACTGTACTAATTATACTATAATTGGAAAATACTATAAATTGATCAACTGTTCGGCGTGATGACGTTTAATGTCGCCGATAACGCCTGCCATAGTCCCATTTAGCAACTTGTTAGCAACCATCTTTTTCAAGAAAAAACAAATCACGAGTGGGGTGTAACTGGTGTGTTTTATATCGTAGAATAAAACGTGAAAGTATTTTGAGCTAGTGTTCACCACGAACCTTGTTTTAGAGCAGTGCTTCTCAAACTTTTTACACCAAGTACCACCTCAGAAAATATTTAGATCTCCAAGTACCAACATAATGACAAACATTAAAATAAAGCAGTGTAGTAGGCCTAATTATTCAGCTACAGCTATGCACAGTTAAAAAATTAGACAGTTTTATTCCTAATAAGAATATTCATTATTGTCTGCCACTTTAAACATTGTAAATACCGTTTGAACATTAACACTGCACTGTGCTTACATACAGGTAAATAAAAAACTTAAATGATTAAATTAAAATGTACTGTACCTATAAGTTAAATAAAAACTGCACTGTACTTAAATGTAAACTAAAAAATGTATAGTACTTGATAAAAAAAATAACACAGGCATCATTTAGCCACCTTGCAAACTTTTTAAAAGTGTTTTAACATTAATTTATATTTAATTCACTGATTCCTCTGCGTACCACTTTAGCTGTGTCCCAAACTGAAGTGCACGGACTCTGAAGTGCGTATATGAAGTGCGATTGCGTCACAGCGTCACGACATAAGCTGTCCCAATTCAGGATGCACCCTCCGAAGACCGCATTCCAAGGCCGATTGCGTCACCGCGGCGCGAAGTAAAAAAAAAAACTGTACTGTACTTAAATGTAAAGTAAAACATTTACAGTACTTATCAAAAAATTAACACAGGCATCATTTAGCCACCTGGCAAACTTTTTAAAAGTGTTTTAACAGTGTTTCCCAACCTTTTTTCTGCCATAGCACAGTTTTGATATGTAAAAAATCCCATGGCACACCACTAGCTTACAAAAAAAAAAAAGATAGAAAGGGTAAACATTTTTTATTATTTTTTTCCAATAATTAGTTGCGTCATCAGAGCTGGTATTTTGGTTTTATATATGATCAGACACTTGCAATTACTTTCTGAAAATCATACTCAAATGGAGTTAATGAGGTTTTTGACAAGTGAGTGACAGAGATCTGTGTTTTGTCCATCATTAGAATGGCCGCATCCGAGGCAGTAAATTAATAGCATCAAGTTTTCACCAGTTTGCAGGTTATAAAGTTTATTGTAGCTATATGGGCGCTCAGTTTCTCTTGTTGTTAATACATTTGGCCAAAATCTCACGATATAAAAGACGAACAGCTATGATGTTTAAAACGTACAAAAGTGTATTGGCTACAACTAGACAGCAAATGCCAAGACTCTTCTCTGCTCTTTATACACACAAAAACATTAGCCTTTATAGACAATTTGAGGATCCAATGGCGTGTTTAGTCACAAGCTCTTTATAATGCTTTTCATTGGTTAAATATTTGTAAAACCGACAAACCGACATAACAATGTGGTCATTCGTATAGCACTGATTTAAAATAATAACGAAATATAAGAGATAAGGAAGTTTTTGATAATTTTCCACGGCACGCCCGACAACAGTGGTTGGGAAACACTGTTTTAACATTAATTAATATATTCAAGTCAGTGATTCCTCTGCTTACCACTAGAGGGAGCCCGCGTACCACACTTTGAGAATCAGTGTTTTACGTGATTTAATCAAACTCCTATTCATAAGTAGTATGTATTTGGGACATACTACTTCGTCATAGCTGCGTCTTTAAGGGACGATCTGTTGCTTAAACCTCATTCAGACTGTCAGCCCAAATCCGTATACAGTATAAAGAGAGTACAGAAAAAGAGTCTGGAGATTGCTCTACAGAGTTTTTCTCGGCTTTATTTAGTCTGAAGAATAAAGTCTATCTTCTGGCATCAAAACCTCATGACTTGAAGAATGATTCCTTACAGCAAGAAGCGCGCAAAGTCTTATGGCTAGGCAAAAAATCCTGCAGAGTGCTGTTTTTTACTGTGTTGAGGAAGTGTATCAGTAAAAGAACGAGTAGAACTGGCAGGTCACTTAGGAAGAGTGTAGAGTAGTCTGTGTAAATGTATGTGTCTGTGTCTGTCTGAGTGTATTTGTGACTTGTGGTTGTATGATAAAATAAACTCTATATCTGGTGGAGCAAAAGGTGTGTGCCCCTCCTGAACTGTCACTTGAGTGTGATCAGGTCACGGAGACGGACGCAGCTGGTGTTGCGCTGGAGAAGAGTGAATGAATCTGTGAGCCCTAAACAATAAAGGGACTTGTATGAATGTTGTTTTAGAAAAAAAAAAAAAAGTATGCCAAGATAAGGACTTTGCAGATTATTGAAATAATAATAGATTAATTGAAATAGGATATACATGTATTATTAAATGACATGTCTTAACAGATGAATAAAAAGATGGCACGTGCTTAAAACTTTATATTTAATATCTGAAGACTTCTAAAATTTTTATCTTTTTATCCCTGGGACACAGTATGAAAGTTAATCTACTACAGAGCTTCAGAGATTTGGGCTTGAGTTAACTAAAAGATAACTTGTGTAGTACAATGCTGAATGAGAGCAAGATTGGGTGACCAAAATAATAGGAATTTTGATTCAAAAGCCATAGGCATTTTACAATAGGAATGGAACTTGTTGATTAAATATTTAAATATAAAATAATAGGAATTATTTTATGTTGGTTGGGAAAAATTAATTCACCATTGCCAGATTATTCTGAATTATGTATGGAAATATAGAAGAAAAATTATGATTGAAGTCTTTATTTTACCATATGCATGTCATGCTGTTGTAAAAGGAAGGATTATTTTGTTTTATTGCAGTATACTTAGATAATAAAGGTAGATTACTGCTGCTTTCTGCATTTTGCAAAGAAAAAACTGATTGCTGTTTTTCTGCAATGAAGAACTTGCTTTACTAAAATAGAATAAGGGAACTGCTGTTTTTAACCAAGAATAAGGGGTTTTTAACCAGATGAGATTGTTTTTATTAAGGGACCACTGAAAGAGATAGTTGAAAAGTGAAAATTAGATGAAGAGCAGATTGCTCAGACACAGTTTGGTCAAGAATTTACAAAGATTCAATTTGATTAATGTAGTCTCTTGAGTGTTAAAATTTCAGATGACTTCTGGAACAGTGTCTTGACAAAGGGAAACAATGAATGGAGTCTGTCTAACAAAGTGGTGAAGAAGCAAAGACAGCTGCAGAGAGAAGAAGAGGGAGGGGTTGATGGACGCTCATCTCCCCTCCTGAAAGAGGAGTGCACACTTCAACATGGAGAAAGACTGACTTAAAGCAGGAAAAGGTGAATCTTTCACTTGAGACTTTTCCTGAGGGTGAAGAGAACATCCTGAAATGCAAAACTCTGACAGGAGCAATCAAAAGCTAGACTGGAGGAGAGGCAGAGAAACAACGGAGACCATACACCACAACATCAGGCCTTTGAGTGCCATCACAGACTGACGACCCAGCGCAACAGCCAAACAGCTTCAACAGACTGATGATCTAACCAGAAGGACTTCCATCCCTTCCGATTGCGTGCACAGGTGCTGCATACAGTATATAATGATCACTCACTAAAGAGACTGCTTCATATTTTGTTAATTATTTTATTAACTATATTAATCTTGATTATCCACTGGTCTCACAGCAGTTCTTTGAATTCTGTATTTTAACTAACATTCTCAATCTGCTTTTCAATAGGTACCAGTCCAGCCTTATGTCTTAAAGAAAAGGTAATTATGACAGACAAAAGTGAGTGCTTGACTCACCAATCAGATAAAAATGGAGCTGGATTTTGCATAGTGAAGGCTATTTCATTAACCAACAAGGGGGAAATGCACAACTCAATTATTGACAACAACGCTGAACTCTATGGGGAAAATAAAAAAACAGGTAGACAAGATGTCTAATAGAAAAAATTATGGCTGAAAAAATTAAAATATTGGTCACTCCATTTTGTTTAATAGTAATTTTCTAGGGCTAAATTGAATAAAATAATAATAATAAAAAATTACTCCAAAATCATGAAATCACATATGCTGTCATCACTGGGGATAACAAGATGGAAATGTTGATGGCCATGGATCCTAGATTATGCAGAGATCTCCAATCCTCTTCTCAAAGTAGCTCATGAGCAAGAACAAAAAAGTATTTGTCTAAAATCTAAATTAGACAAACAAGTGACGTTTGAGAAATTATAATTGGCTCTCTCAAGTGCACAATGCCTAGGCCTATTATTCTAAACAAATTAATCTATTCGATTTTGATGAAAAAGAAAAAGAAAAAAAAAGAGGTTTATACAGCGGTGTTAAACTAAACTTTATGGTGACTGACGTTGCCTGGTTGCATGACATCTAGAAACTATGCAGAATGCTACCAGGTCTATGCTCAGTAGAGTCTAATGAAAGAAAAAATAAATAAATCATCCTACTCAGAATTCGTGGCATTCACAACTAAAATCATTTAGCTCACAATCAGTTGAAATCTCAAGAAAAAATATGTTTTTGGCAAAAAGGGGGATGTGAAAGAGTGTGAAAAAGCATGAATGATGGTGTTGTGTTGAGTGAAAGAGGGTGTCCGACGATATACTAAGGCAAATCAATCATTTTGCCAAAACAGCTGTATGCAAATTTTAATATGTGGGCCCACAGGGCAAATTATGCCCAGTAAAATAATGACCATGGATGAATTGGATTAAGTTTCCTGGTCAGTACCTATAGGTTATTGTTGTGTCTGACGAGACACTAAGGCAAATCAATCATTTTGCTTTTATGTTAATTTTAATATGTGGGCCCACAGGGCAAATTATGCCCAGTAAAATAATGACCATGGATGAATTTGGTTAAGTTTCCTGGTCAGTAACTAGGTCATTGTTGTGGCAGAAAGAAAAGCAGTGCCGCACTTGCGCAGCGTATAACATGGGAAGGCAGAGCAAAGCGAGCTTGCTCCGTCCACCCCACATCTAACTATCTTTTCAGCATGGAGCGGATTCTGTGTCAAAAGGATAAAATATTGTCTTTCTGACTGTTAACAGAAATAAAGTGGGTTGAGTGTTTTGATTATGCCAAATCAAAAGGCATATGTTACGGAGTAAGATAGGCCTAAAAAATGATCAAGTAATATAGTGGAACTCAGTTTATAAAACAAAGAGGTAACTGAATTAGCAAATTGTTAAGAATAAATGTGAAATTAATAAAAAAATTTAAAAAAAAGGAAGGATGCAAATAATTAATTAAAGCTTTTTATTATAGAAAGTGGGTATTAGCCCTGCTAATTGTATTGACAGTGGATTTGTGAGAGCTCAAAAAAGGGGCCAGGACAGCCCTCAACCCACATGAAATTTCCACAGGTCACACCAAGAAGGACGAATGGCCAGATGAGCAAATGAGCATGCTTGATATCACTAACAGAAAACTCTGAAGGTTTCCATTTACACGTGACAGCATTCTATAAAGGACAAGGAATGGTTTGCTCCATCAATAAGAACCACTTCAACAACTCCACACAGCATGAAGTGAGGGATGAAGGGCGTGCTAGTAACGACCCTCCCTTGCCAACGAGG
>NW_015547632.1:129078-133238 GCF_001515605.1 Sinocyclocheilus anshuiensis
ATTTCCACAGGTCACACCAAGAAGGACTTGATATCACTAACAGAAAATTTTGAAGGTTTCCATTTACAGGTGACAGCAGTTCTATAAAGGACAAGGAATGGTTTGCTCCATCAATAAGAACCACTTCAACAACTCCACACAGCATGAAGTGAGGGATGAAGGGCGTGCTAGTAATGACCCTCCCTTGCCAACGAGGGAAAGACCATTGCAACAACTCTCAAAGAGTCACCCTGGTGAAGATGGAATGATTGCTGGGACAGCTAACGAGATGATCAAAATACTTGGGAGCAGATGTGGGCCAACAAATGGAAAAGAGGAAGTGGAAAGAGAAGGAAACAGACAAGCAGACAACTCAGGAGAAAGTGACGTGGAGAGACTAGAGACGCAAGATGAAGTGCAAACTGATGACAACTCAAAAAGAGATAAGCAAGGAGCTCACATTCTTTTGTCAGAGAAGCAGAAAAGTGAATCTAATTCTATAAGCTCAAGCTGTAGCCAACAGTAGCCAGACTTCCCTAGAATCAACTTTCACCCCCTCAGTTGAATCTAGCATTGGCTTTGACTTAATCCAAAAAGAACAAGAACTAGATAAGGAGGAAAAAGTATCTAGACAAAATAGACACATTGTAAATGACAACCATAATATCAGTTATAAGAAAATTGGCAATTCAGATTTTTTATGGGAAAGGTAGAAGAAAATAATTGGTAAAAATTGATAAATTACACAGCAGAAAAACAAAAATGGGAAAACTGCATAGTTTGCTTTGAAACAAGACCAGTCTTATATATTGTACCAATACTCATACACAGTTGTATAGTATTTCATGATGAATGGTTTAAGACAGGGGTTCTCAAACTTTTCCATTCCATGACCCACCTAAACAAGTATAATATTTCAAGACCCACCAAAAGATTTGAGATAAAAAAAAAAAAAACAATTGACATTACTGTAAGCTTAACCTCCCTTGCCGACGAGGGAAAGACCATTGCAACGACTCGCAAAGAGTCACCCTGGTGAAGATGGAATGAGTGGTGGGACGGCTAACGAGATGATCAAAATACTTGGGAGCAGATGTGGGCCAACAAATGGAAAAGAGGAAGTGGAAAGAGAAGGAAACAGACAAGCAGACAACTCAGGAGAAAGTGACGTGGAGAGACCAGAGACGCAAGATGAAGTGCAAACTGATGACAACTCAAAAAGAGATAAGCAAGGAGCTCACATTCTTTTGTCAGAGAAGCAGAAAAGTGAATCTAATTCTATAAGCTCAAGCTGTAGCCAACAGTAGCCAGACTTCCCTAGAATCAACTTTCACCCCCTCAGTTGAATCTAGCATTGGCTTTGACTTAATCCAAAAAGAACAAGAACTAGATAAGGAGGAAAAAGTATCTAGACAAAATAGACACATTGTAAATGACAACCATAATATCAGTTATAAGAAAATTGACAATTCAAATTTTTTATGGGAAAAGGTAGAAGAAAATAATTGATATAAATGGGTAAATTACACAGCAGAAAAACAAAAATGGGAAAACTGCATAGTTTGCTTTGAAGCAAGACCAGTCTTATATATTGTACCAATACTCATACACAGTTGTATAATATTTCATGATGAATGGTTTAAGACAGGGGTTCTCAAACTTTTCCATTCCAAGACCCACCTAAACAAGTATAATCTTTTTCAAGACCCACCAAAAGATTTTAGATAAAAAAACAAAAAAAAACAACTGACATTACTGTAAGCTTAATCTTAATAAAAAGTTTAATATGACAGAAATTAAGTATTTAAGAAAAATAACTATTTATTTTATAGTATTATTTATAGTATTATACTCTAATAATATTTGTTTTCATTTTTTCATTTACAGATGTTAAAAAGTCTATGAAATATGTCCATGAAATATGTCAATTTTGTATTTAGCAAAGCATAAAATGCAAAGCAGAACTATCTAAAACAGTTTGGAGATTAAAATAATTGTGAAATAATTGTAAAAATAATAAAAAGATGTGTCTCATTTTAAATAGGCCTAAACAAACCAAGATGACAAATTAATTTCAGCCAGAAATTTACTGTTGCAATGATAAAATAAATGTCCAGAACTATCTAGTGTAATGGGATTGGATGTAATAAAACTGGGAGGTAAATGCTTAATAGAAGAATAGAATAGGCAGAGAAATAAATACCTTTAGAAACTGTACCCAAAAAAATGGCATTATGCCCATACTGGTGCCAGTTTCTCCAATCTACAACAAACTACAGAGAAGCAACTGAATTACAGTGCATACGAACCCGTAAATGGTCAATAGTATGGTAATAATAATAAAAAAAAAATAATAATAAATAAATAAATTAAAAAAAAAACACAAGGAAAAATAAAATTAATGGCAGATCAAGAATTGAATGTTATAAAAAGACGGGAACTATTGACATTGGCAAATTAAAGGAAATGCAGCAAAATATTGAAAATACCACAATGTAAAGTTAGTTAGTGAAAAAGGAAGGCCCACCTCCTATATTTGATGAAATCAATATTGCATTGGCAGACATACGGTGGATGTGCGGAAAAATATGGCCTCTTGCCAACATTACCAGAAAATTGGTCAGGATTACTAGGGTTATGCTGACACATAAAATGAATCATATCTCTCTAGAAGAGGAAACAACAAATGAAGAAAAAACTAGAACAAACAGAGCAGATGAAAAAGACCCTGCATATTATATAAATTCAATTGGTCAACCTAAAGGCATACCTAGTTTAAAGCAAGAGATGAAGTTAAAGCAGGGTTTGAATCATTATTCATTTGGATTACACAAAATAAAAATTACTGAATGAATTAAATACATAAAGTACAATCAGCAAATATTTATTAATTACACTGAAGATCAACTATGCTATTTTTTGTGATGTTACATGTTTTATGTCTTGAATTTTTATTTCTGTTGTATACTACATAACTGTGACAACCACAGGCAAGCGCTGAACCAATTGCACGCTCATGCTTATAACATTGTTTTGTCTTAAACGAGGGATTAGAGAGATGGGGATCTTTTACTCCCTCCTAGTCAAGTGTGGGGGTAGAGGTTTGGTCCTGCTGCTCCGCCAGAATGCTGTTGCATAATCTGGTCATTGGTGATAAAACTGTGTGACTTCATTTAGTCACTAGGTAGTAATAACTGATGAGACTGAATTATGAAACTGCACTCTGGGTAATGACAAATGATGGTGAGACTTAGTAAGTCTCAAAGAGGGGAATGTAGAAGATTTTAATTAACCAAAATCTTCTACAAAACAAGCTGGTGTTGTCAAGTGGGAAAAGACAATATACTGCTAGTATACGCACCTCTTTGAGTTTTGAAACCAGCGGAGTGGCAGCACGGAATAAAGAGGTTCATTCCAACTTCCTGCGTTTCTGCCGCTCCCTCACAAGACAAAATCCATAATAATAATAATCCAGCGCGACGGCAACATATTGTCATAAGACAACATCTGTATTGCTAACTGTATTGCTGTTATTGTTGTTTTTAGCGTTGGCATAAGCAAAGCCATTGCCATAGAAACCATCGCACATTCCGTAAAACGAAAGGGCGCTTATGGACACACAAATCGGATATGAACAGTTGTGATACACTGTGTGGACAGTCATTCAAATCAGATTCCATCCGGATATGCACAAATCCGATTTTTGTGAAAATCCGATTGAAATCCGATCATATTTAAATAGTCTGAACGGCAACGAACTACATGAAATCCGATTTTTGCAAATCCGTTTCGAGCTACATTCATATGTGGTTTGGAATCCTATTCAAATCGCATTCCTGGCAATCCGTTTCAGTGGCTACGTTTACATGCACAATTTTTGGTTCAATCGGACTGAATTCATTCCGATTGCTGAGTCTGAATGTAGTGTTTACATGAACGCTGAAGAAAGTGATCGGGTTGATGTGCGTGTTTATATGTCACAAGCTTCAAATCGGAATTGATTTTTTTTTACATGCGCACACTGCACAAATATAGAGTTTCTCACTGTTCTCACATAATAACCACTCTCCTACATGGTTTATTTATTTGTTTTTAACAGCAGAATTAATATTTATTAATTTATGGATAAATATACATTTAAACCGCTGTGTCGTGCTGCTCATATTTATCACACAGTAAAA
>NW_015547632.1:134294-141989 GCF_001515605.1 Sinocyclocheilus anshuiensis
TAAACCGCTGTGCCGTGCTGCTCATATTTATCACACAGTAAAAATGCCCCTCCCCGCGCCCAAAACGGGTTGCCTGTGGATGAGAATCCAAAACAGGGACTGGTGGGAGGTTATCCTGCTCCACTTCACAGTTTCTGAGTGAAAGGAGAGTTTTATAATGACAGGACAAGCATTTATACAACACTTTATTCAAAAGGAAGAACCGCTCGTTCTGCGCGTCATACGTCATTACGCTAGTTCTGCATCATTGCACATCCGCAGTCCTTTCAGCTTCGGGGTTCAATCCGTTTGAGTGTTGACATGCACTCTCAATGGTATTAGAAAAGGAATAAACCACCCCCTTCAAATCCGTGTATCATTGGATCATTCGTTTTTTGATTTAATATTGAAAGTAGAAAAATTAGAAAACGGCTCCTTTTTCGTTTTTTTTTTTTTTTTATTTTTACTTTAATACAAACATGTATTTTAGATCTCAAACAAGCCTTCGGACACTTTTCTAACCGGCATGCATCTCGCGGTGATCGATTCTGTGCAGAATTTGCTCATCTCAAACAAGCCCAGTATCTCACAGTGTATCTGTACACCGGAGACTTCCGGTTATATCGTCGACTTGATTGCACAGACACTTTTTAAACTGAACTGAGCTGGATGATGACATCACTGAATTCAATTAACTGCCTTTAACTGAAAATTGAGTGTTTACTATTATCATTTTGCATTATTGACACAATATTTTCCTAATTAATGCTTTACAGTTGCTTTGACACAATCTGTATTGTTAAAAGCGCTATATAAAGGCGACTTGACTTGACTTCTCGGGAAAATGTGGGAAAAACTTGAAATATGAAAGGCGTTAGTTAAGAGTTAAGACTAATAATGTTAATGTACTTACAGTCGGGTTCTTTTGTGAATGTTTTTCTGCATCTGCTTTAACGTTAGATGGGTGGTTTGCTTGCCGCAACTGCTTGCTTTCAGATTTGTATGACAACGATTATGTCCACACAAAATACATACTTGAAACCTTTTCACTTGTTATTTCGGTTTGTCATTCCTTGGATAATTTGTGAGTACACTGTGTAAATTAAATTCCCCGTATAGTTCGGCAATAAAAAGACACACAACGTGATTTTGTTTTTATTTACTATGGAGAAATGACATGGATACAAGTCATATTTTTTATATTAAATCTTTTTACTACATGGCAAGTTTCACATCCATAAAATCAAGTGGTCTGAAAAGAAACTCATTATCCAGTTCAAGAATAAAATGGCTTAATATTGAAACAATACAAAAAGGACAGTCGCGTAGTTCTACAGAACTTTGGACTTATACAATTACTTAAATTGCTCCATTCAATTTCACTTTAACTACATGTATACAGTGTTTTTACTTTTTGAATTATTATTGATTAATATGATCGATCGTATTTTATTTTCGTTATAGGCTATATGCAATGTGATCTTTAAAAAACAGCTATGACCTGCGTTTTATATTTATTTACACAAATGCTGGCATGTTTTTAACTGTAAAAGCTTCTTATATAAACTTAGTATGTTTAATATTTATTTCTGAATTACATTAAATAATAAAAAGGAAAATTATAGACCCCATTTTATTTATATTTAAATAGTACAAGCTTGTTATGTTGAACTATTCTTGTACATGCAGGCACTGTAAGCAGGACATAAATTACTGAATGAAAAGGCTTTCTGTTACCACATGTAAATGTCTAAAACGTTTGTTTATTTGAAAAATATATCTAACCAACTTCATCCAACTGCAATAAAGACAGCAAACAGTGCGCGAGAGTCGCGGGAATCACTGCAGTGCTTCGTTTTCAACTCAACTTCAACCGGCAAATCTCGGCGATCGGTATTCGGCAAGTTCGTTTGAGATGCCAGACGCCTCTCCCTGAATGAGTACGAGAATAGACAGCAGCAGTCATCCTCTAATCATATTTATGGCAGTTGTACAAGCGTCTGGGTTAACTCCATGCTGGTGGCGATAAAGCTTTACTATGCTGGCGGAAGTAAGAATACCCTGCATCGCGTCAGAACGGAAGTTGCGTGACGTCATGTGAAAAGGGCCTATTACAAATTGATTATTTGGTTCTGGGGCGGACCAAGAAGGCAGCCTGAGCGGACGCAGTTTTGACAATGCAAATGTTGATGTCTCGTAGGGCTGGGCGATATAGCTAAAAAATGTATCAACGATATAATGTTTCATATCATTCGGTATCGATAATTATTGACATGTTTATAACCTTTTTTAAAACAGAGCAATAGAATTTTTTTTATATATTTAACCACTGTATTTTTAAATTAACTCAATTTATTGAGACAAACAACAAATATTTTTTTGTTTTAACAGTCAAACACAAAATAAAAATTAAACAAATATCTAATTTCTAATGTTTTATATGCAGATTAAACAGGATAAATTTTGGGCTTATTTCTCCGCGGCCACAGGAGGGCGCAATGAGCAAAATAATGCAGCACATTAAACTGTCCACGCATGGAAATAACTGTCTATAAAAAACTCAGATTGCATTAAAAAACATATGAGACGCAGTGAAAAGGAATAAACCTCCACAAATTCGTGACGTGTTTTCTAAAAGTTTAAACTGTTTCAACTTTGCATGGCTTTCTATACATCTCTTCTGTGAGACGCGAGTGCAGCAGTTATATTTGTCCGTCTAAAAAATGCGCTGAATATGCGTTCTGTGTGAATGGCTTGGTTTCGGTTTTAACCTAATCAAGATCTTCTCCGCATTGAGCTACTATATTTCTCTAATATTTTGAATGAATAACACCGCAACAGCGCGTCTCGTGGGCTAGACTAACAAAACATTAAACTACAATGTCACTTACATCATCATCACCGCATCTCTTGCTCCACTGATGACGCTCCCTGATGCACACCTAACATTCATTGTAATATTTTAGCCTTCTAATGCAAATGTTTATTTTAAATTCGACTAATATTAATTTTTTTATTCACAATCTCCTCATCACAGGCAGGCACAGCACTCATGTTCCTGTTTGTGTGTGCTGTCTGCGTCACTCATAGCACGTGCCTATATCGTGCACTATATCGAACATTTTTTATATCGTTATCGAAGAAGGTGTACCGTCGACAAATATCGATACCGTTTTATCGCCCAGGCCTAATGTCTCGTGTCAGCTAGACAACATAACGCAGCTGATCAACTGCCGCTCGGACACGATAGAGCAAAAGATCTCCGACTTGAATGAAAAAGTGGATGCTGTGACATCTGAGCTTAAGTCCGTGGCAGCAAAGGTGATGTGCCTAGAGCGACGCGTGGATTAAGTTGAACAACCGATTAGCCAGATGCAAAGAAGAATGGATGATCTAGAAACTTACATGAGACGGCGCAACCTGAAGCTCATAGGTGTTCCGGAGGTGGCTGATGAAAACATCCGTCTTGCAGTCGTCAGGATTTGTCAGGCTGTGCTTCCCAGCGAAAAGGAAAAACTTCCTGAAGTTGTCGATGTTGTTCATCGTCTCAGAAAACCACAACAGGGCAGCAGTGGTGGTAGGCCTAGAGCTACCATAATCCAGTTTTCTACGCGCACCTACAGAGATGCCATTTGGAAGGCAGCCAGAAATTCTTCTTTTCTTTCTTTTTTGAAGAAGAGAGGCTTATTTGCATTCAAAAGTCTTTATATGGTGCTATGTCACATTTCTGACCTTTTTGCCAAACTTAGTTTCATATAACTACTTGTTTAAATAAGTTTTTTTGTTCTTTCTTGCTTTAGAGTTAGTTGTTTATGTCACTTTCTATTATTTCTTTGAATGCCAGGGGTTTAAGAGAAAACGTCAAACGTAAGGCCTTGTTTTTGTTTACTAAACGGTTTAATTTTGATTTTGTATTCTTTCAAGAATCTCATTCGGTTGCCTCTGATGTGAATTTTTGGCGTTCACAATGGGGCAATGATATTTGGTTGTTTCATGGATCAGTACACTCAGCAGGAGTCTCTTGCCTGAAAAATAATTTTGGTGGTGAAGTTTTGCATTCAGAATGTGATGAAAATGGCCACTTCATAGGTTTAGTTTTAAAAAGTTTCAGTGTAACTTTTATTGTAGTTAATATTTATGGATATAATAGTAAACCTGACAATGACCAGTTATTATTTTTGTTAGAGGAGAGACTTCTTTATTGGCTATCCAAATTTCCTGATGCTTATTTAATTTTAGGAGGTGATTTCAATGTTGTTTTGAATGAATCTATTGATAGATGGCCACCAGGACGACCCTCAAATTTAAATTCTAATTTAAAACAGTTTATGGGCAGGTTTGATCTTATTGATGTATGGAGAGAAAAGAAATGAGATGATATTGTGTATACTTTGAGTAATAAGGATGGCTCTAGAAGTTCCAGGATCGATTTTTTGCTTGTTTCTAATAACTTTGATAAGAATAATATTCAAGTTAATATAATGGCAACCCAATTAACTGACCATAAGGCTATTTCGATTAAAATTATTATTTCTCCAAATGCAAATTGTAACAGGCAGCACTCTGTCACGGAACGTGGTTGTAGTGAATGTGCACGACGAAGGAGTAGGAGAAAGGAGTCTTTAATATACATCAACACACATATACCATTCAAAATAATATTAATCCAGGACAACAAACAGACAGAAACTGAAGGTTTATAAAGACAGGGAAACAAAGGAGCAAACGAGATGATTAATCAACACAGGTGAACAGAATGAAAGATGATTAACTAATAATGAGAACCAGAACTAAACCAAATAAGGGTAGACAGGAACTAAACAGAAACCAACACGTGACCGATATCGCCCCCCTCCCGGAAGGCGCGTCCCACGCCATAACAGTAACATCGGGGAGGGGGGGGCGGGCGCGATCAGGGAGCTCCGGGAGCCATGGCGGAGCAGGCAGTTCAGGTTGCCATGGCGGATCAGGGGGCTCAGGGGACCATGGCGGATCAGGCAGTTCAGGTTGCCATGGCGGAGCAGGGGACTCAGGAGGCCATGGCGGAGCAGGCAGTTCAGGTTGCCATGGCGGAGCTGGTAGCTCAGGAGGCCATGGTGGGTCCTCTGTGGCCTTAGCTGGCTCGGCCACAGGTGTATGCCCCCCCCACCACCAAATTTTCTTGGGGAAAACTAGGAATCCTGGGGGGCACTCTAGGAGCAGGCACTTGAGGACGCTTTGGCGGGCGCTTTCGTGGAGCCGGCTCTGGGGGGCGCTCTAGAGACGAAGGAGGGCTGGATGGGACCAGCGGAGGCGAAGGAGACTCAGGAGATGATGGAGAGCTGGTCGGGACCAGCAGAGACGAAGGAGAGCTTTCTAGAGCGGATTCTTCACAACAAAAACACAGCTCCGATCACAGCGTCCTCCATCCTCCTGTTGTTAATGTTGTTTTTCTTTGTTTCCATTGTTGAACGCCGCGCACAAATGACGTCGCTGTCGACCGGTTCCTAGTACACACTGTTGGTGCGAATGCAACCCTTTAAATGGTACTGGGAAATAGTTCGCGCAAAATCGTCCCAGTACTTTAGTACTGTCCATTTAGTTCTGGAACTAAAGTGGTGCGAAAGGCCCTTTTCTCATTGGCTCACTCAAATCCTGAGGGTAAAGTAATAACAATATATAAATTGACAATTGTATTTGCAGGTATATTACAATAGACAGTTTTTTTGTATGTACAGGTATATTATGTGCAAATTTGAAGTGTAGACTAAGTGTGTGTGTGTTAGATAAATAAGTGATGAGTGTATAAATAGTGTTTGTTCCACAGTTATTGTCAGGTGTTCATGAGATGGATTGCCTGAGGGAAGAAACTGTTCCTGTGTCTGGTCGTTCTGGTGCTCAGAGCTCTGTAGCGTCGACCAGATGGCAACAGTTCAAAGAGGGAGTGTGCTGGATGTGAGGGGTCCAGAGTAGAGATCGACCGATATATCGATTTACCGATATTTTTCCCGATATTTAAGCATTTTACCGTAATCGGATATCGGTTTTGTAATATCGGATTCGCCAATAGACGCCGCCATCTAGTGGGCGTTTTGAGAATTGCGCGCAGGATCGCCATTGCAGTGCGTCTGAGGGGAGACGAGACAACAACAACGGCATGGTGCAGGCCCTTTACACAGAGTGCGCATGATCGCGAAAGTGAAAATGAACAGCGAGCGCTCATTCAAATGCAATTTCTATACCCCGCATATTGATAGCGGCTCCCTGATATGCGAAAATAATATACAATATTAGAATGTTTGCGGGAGCGGGACACACAGGCTGCGGGAGCGGGCGGTAATGGTCAGAAATTCAGCGGGAGCGGGTTTAAGAAAACTGTACCCAAGGCTCTAGGCTGCGCATCAACACACACGCTAAGTTTTTTTCGGCTACTCCATCTCCACCCCCAATCATTAGTGCCATTTCGTTTTGTCTTTGACAGAACATATAGGACAATTTTTTAAATAGCGCCATAAACAGGGGTTAAAGCAAAAAATAAATAAATCTTTTGACTGAAAATGTTTCCTCAGCCAAAAACCATTCCACAGCCATACCTGTCACACACACAGTTTAAAAGCATTTTTTCTTCTTCTTGTAATTAGAAGCGCTTGTCCTCCTAATTTAAAATAATCTTTTTAAAATTTCTATTTAAAACAATATAATAAGAAGTAGAATGAGACAAATAGGTTACCAATCATATGAAATTAGTATTAAAAAATTAATTTGTACAGAGGTGGCACAGGTACATTTTCAGACGTTTAATGAGGCTCAGAGGTGGCATGAGTGCAATTAAATTCATAAATTCATGTGGAGATTAATGTTTTATTTGCAAACTCCCTTAATAACTATTAAAAGCTTTCACTCTCCTTATCCCGATCTGTGGGCACACAGAAAATGAGAGCGCGCGAGTGAGTTCTCAAGACTCAAAAGCACGTGCAAATGATATGTTCCGTCATCTGTCATCGCGTTATAAGCGCGGAACCTGCGGGAGTGAGTACAATTGTAATTAATAGCCGCAATCCCGGGCCGAAATTCAAGTCTTGCTCTGTGTTCTCTGCTAATAACCCGAGTGTGAATGATGTGAGCAGGGTCACTATGTTGTCACCAGAGGTGTAAAGTATTGGAGTAAATGTAATTAGTTACTGTACTTGAGTATCTTTTCGGATACTTTGTAGTTGTACGGAGTATCAAAGATATTAGCAACTTTTACTCTTTACTTCACTACATTTTTGAATGAGTATCTGCACTCTTTACTCCACTACATTTGAAATGATTGTTGCAGTTACACATTACATTTTGCATGGACCTGCTACAAAAGACGTGATATTGCCTACTACAGGTCACTGAAAGTACTGCGTCTTGTGCGTTTTGCCCTTACCCAAACTTGTCAACAAGGCTACTTTATGTGAATGCGAGTTCCTTAGCAAGTATTTGTGAATCACAGGTGTTTTATATATGAGATGAGGACATGACTGCAACATTATTTTATTTATCCATTATTATGAAGAGACCTTTTTGAAAGTTATTGTTGTGTTTGTTTGTTTGTTTTGTTTTGTAATTTTGAGGTGTTCAGTTTTATTTTGGTTTTAGAAAATAAACGTGATTGCTCTCCTCACAAATCAACTCTTTCTTGCTCTCTGTGCCTTGCCCTGGACTTTTATGTCACTTCCTGTCTCCCGTGGTGTTTGTAGTCAGTTT
>NW_015547632.1:142269-142958 GCF_001515605.1 Sinocyclocheilus anshuiensis
ATAAGTAAAATACTTAAGTACTGTTAAAATCAGATACTCTAAGGCTTTTACTCAAGTTGTTTTGGAATTGGTGACTTGTAACGTGTAGTGGAGTAATTTTCACTGTAAGGTATCTGTACTTTTACTCAAGTATGGTTTTTAGGTACTCTTTACACCTCTGGTTGTCAAGAAGCTGCAGCTAAAGACCTGCGCGGGACGGATTTTTCAGTCTCGCTCCCGCAAGATTCTGTCCCGCGCCCGCCCGCTCCCACAGAAATATATCTTATCTGGTCCCGCTCCCGCCCGCGACATTCATGTTTTGTCCCGCTCCCGCCCGCAAAAGCCCGCATAAAAGTAATCTATATTGATTTTTTTTAGTACATCGAAGAAATGTACATGAAATGGTTCTGTAACATCTCTTAAGCTCCACAACATCCCAGCATAAACACTCCCGATAAAATATTTGTTATTTAGGCTAAGCATCAACATTCACAGTCACAAACCACTGTTATTTTTAACAGAAAAGCACGCTTGGCTGCTGCGTGCATGGTTTGGCATGGCAGAATGCGAGCAGCGCTTCCTTTATTATCACTAAAAGTTGACACCTCAGTTAATCGCGATCTCATAAAGCTCAGTTATAACACAATAAATATATGCACAATGAATCTTTCACAGTGTCTACACTTCGTGTGTTAAAATGAGAGGATTTT
>NW_015547632.1:143209-145576 GCF_001515605.1 Sinocyclocheilus anshuiensis
CCCAACCACCTCCAGAAAACTCCCCACAGCATAAAAACGGTGAGCCGCCAGCAGCTGAATTTCGGGGCTTAGGGGGTAGCTCCGTCGAGTTTGTCTTGACAAAGTTGGACCAACAAGATGTAAAAGCTGCTGAATTTGCTCCCGTGGCAGGGGAAATTTTTGTAGAATTGTATCTTTTGACATGGTAGCTATTCTGACACTATTATGAAATAGTGCACATACACTAACTGGCTACGCGGACGCAGCCGTCTTTGATTTAGGACAACTGACCAAACTCCCCATCACATTCATTCCCTTTAAATAGACTCCTAATTATGTGCTGCCTAATTGTTTGCCAGCCGATGTGCCTTTGTATATTATAATGGAAAAACTAACAACCATCAGTATAATGACAGTTTTATTCTTTGCATAAAAACACTTCAATTAATTGAACACTAATTGAACACTGGGTGTATTACAACTTTAGAATTGTAATATTTATTTGGTTCTGCACTTTTTCTTGCCACAGAATTACAATCGTATCGACTGAAATGTGAAGAAGCTTTTTGCACAGTGGTGGCCACTAGCGGAGTGAACTGTGAACAGCGATAAGGTATAGCTAAGAGTGGTCCAGACTAACCTTACGAACGAATGACTTACAGAAGGTATACTTAACTAAGAACGTTTCGGGAAACCCGTATTAACGTAAAGGTACAACATAAGGTATAACTTACGAACGACGTAGCGTTAAGAAGGGTTCGGGAAACGCCGCCCAGGTCTCTCGCTTGAGAAGCTGCAGGATGATTTTTGGTGTGCCGGCAGAACAACAACAACAACAACGCGCTACATGTTTCTTTTCCCCTAATTGTTTTTCCAATTGACGGAAATCCATCGTAGCGATGGAAAACTTTAATCCCTGCATAAACAAACTGTATTTCAAATTTAATTCAAGCACTTTCAAGGACCTATGTTTGTTTTCAAGTACTTTCCAGATCTTGAATCCATATGTCTGAAATTCAAGTACTTTCAAGAAGCGTGGGAACCCTGTGTAGCCTATGCAGCTTGGCTCTAAGAAATAGAGATCCAACTCACGGAGTCACGTAAGATAATCCGTCAAGTCCTGTCCCAATAAAGACGTAACTTTGCCTGAATTAAATATGATGCAGCCATGAATGAGCGCATGTTGGAAATAAAAGCGCTGAATTTAATTTTCTCTCTGTTGTCTATGCGCATCGTTAGTCTCGTGAAGTCGGAGTCACGTAGATAATCCGTCAAGATCCTCTCCTAATAAAGACGTAACTTTGCATGAGTTAAATAATACAGCCATGAAAGAGCGCATGTTGGAAATAAAAGCGCTGAATTTAATTCTCTCTCTGTTGTATATTTGCTCATCATTAGTCTTGCGAAGCCGCTTTCATATTGCTGTTCACTCACCGGGTTGATGTGGTTGATGCTCAAGGAAATGCTCCAGCACGGCCACCGCATGTAACTTTTAACAAGATTCACTTGTTTAAAACACCCTAAATTATATTAACATTTACTATATAACCATTATTTCGCTAATAAACATCTAAATAAATACAACTCTATGGAAATTAATTATTTATTATATCCGTGAGCAATCGCAATTTGAGTATAGTTCTGTGTAACTGCATAGATAAACCGCGCTGTCAGCAGGCATTTCATAATCTAGAAGGACAAAAAACATTATTAATAATTCTGATATAACATTCCAGTTAAGAAATGCAATAAAATACGATGTTCTTTCCCCCACTTCTCCCAAAACGGCTTATACTACTGTTTCAGCTATTAAAATAGTTCAGGGCTGCGTTTCCCGATAACGTTGTCTCTTAGCTCTCTACGAAGACTCTAAAGGTATATATTAACTAAAGGTATACCTGCTTTAGGCGTGTTCCCCGAACTATACCTTAGGATGTTGCTTAAGGTAAACCTTCTTACGTGCGACGTTAGCAGGTGCTGTCCATGGCGGTGGTGCTGAATAGGTTGATATCGATGGCTCGAGAATCGATTGTTCACTATATACAGGAGCGCTTTCACTGTGTAAAGTATTGAGAAAGCGATGTTCATTATAAAGAAGATATGTGTGTGTGTGTGTGTGTGTGTGTGTGTGTGTTTATGTATATGGTATATGTATCAAGTGTGCAAACCTGCAACCTCATGGCCAAACGTATTCTGCCTTAGCCAGTTACATTAAACATTAACTAGGCTTCGCTTGCTTTTGAAAGAGTCATTTATATTATCATGTTCATATATATTATGAAGGCCTGGTCGAGCGCTGATGGGTTGGCGATGGGGATAAGTGTCCCGTCCACAAGGCCAATTACTCACAGGACGCCCGCAATGGCATGGAAGCCTTGATGTGCCTCC
>NW_015547632.1:149903-167156 GCF_001515605.1 Sinocyclocheilus anshuiensis
CTTCACAGAAACTGATATAAGATGTTACAGTCTCTGTGAGCTCGTCCAGATCGGTGGCAGCAGCTTCAAAGACGCTCCAATCAGTGAGGTCAAAACAAGCTTGAAAATCCTGCTCTGCTTCATTAGTCCATCTTTTTACAGTCCTTAATACAGGTTTAGCTGATTTCAGTTTCTGCCTGTAGGTCGGTATAAGATGAACCAAACAGTGATCAGAGAGCCCCAAAGCTGCCCGTGGAACAGAGTGATATGCATCCTTTATTGTGGTGTAACAGTGATCCAATATATTACTGTCTCTGGTGGGACATGTAACATGCTGTCTGTATTTTGGCAGTTCACGGGAAAGATTTGCTTTATTAAAGTCCCCAAGAATGATTATAACAGAGTCTGGGTGGTGCTGTTCTGTGTCTGTGATCTGATCAGCGAGGTTCTGTAAAGCTGAGCTCACGTGCGCTTGCGGAGGTATGTAAACACTCACGAGAATGAACGAGCAAAACTCCCGCGGCGAATAGAACGGCTTGCAGTTAACGAAGAGCGCTTCTAGATCGGGACAGCACATCTTCTTTAACACTGTTACATCTGTACACCACCTTTTGTTGATGTAAAAGCATGTCCCACCGCCGCGCAATTTCCCTGTTGATTTGGCGTCGCGATCCGCTCTAAACAGCTGAAAGCATGGCAGATTTAACGCGCTGTCCGGTATGGCGTCATTCAGCCAGGTTTCCGTGAAACACAGAGCAGCAGATTGTGAGAAATCCTTATTTGTCCGGGACAGCAGAAGAAGTTCGTCCGTTTTGTTGGGTAGAGAGCGGAGGTTCGCCAGATGGATGCTAAGCAATGGCGTTCGAAATCCGCGCTTCCTGAGCTTCACGAGGGTACCGGCTCGCTTCCCCAGTCTGCGCGTCCTGAAGTGCTTGATCAGCGCCGCTGCTCCGCCAACTACTATGTCCAGCAAAACATCAGAATAGTCGAAAACCGGTGAAATAGCAGAAGGAGTTCGTCCGTTTTGTTGGGTAGAGAGCGGAGTTTTGCCAGATGGATGCTTGGCAACGGCGTCCTGAATCCGCGCTGTCTGAGCTTCACGAGCGCACCGGCTCGCTTCCCCCGTCTGCGCGTCCTGAAGCGCTTGATCAGCGCTGCAGCTCCCCCGACTACATTGTCCAGCAAAACATCAGAATAATCGAAAACCGGTGAAATATCAGGTGGTGTGTACTTCCGAATGTCCAGCAATTCGTCTCTGGTGAAACTGATTGCAGGGATATAACTAAAGACAGGACAAACTAACAAAAACACAAAAACAACTGCAGAGCACGCCACGGAGTACAGGGAAGGGGGAAGTTGTGGCCTAATGGTTAGAGAGTCGGACTCATAACCCAAAGGTTGTGGGTTCGAGTCTCATACCGGCAGGGATTGTAGGTGGGGGGAGTGAATGTACAGCGCTCTCTCCCACCTTCAATACCACGACTGAGGTGCCCTTGAGCAAGGCACCGAACCCCCAACTGCTCCCCGGGCGCCGCAGCAAAAAATGGCTGCCCACTGCTCCGGGTGTGTGTTCACGGTGTGTGTGTGTGTTCACTGCTGTGTGTGTGCACTTTGGATGGGATAAATGCAGAGCACTAATTCCGAGTATGGGTCACCATACTTGGCCACATGTCACTTAACTTTAAAAACCACCCTAAGCTTGTGCCAGGCTCCTGCCTAGTCTTTACATTCATCAAGATCCTCTGACTCAAACTGGTTCTCATCAACTAACTTCAGCAGAGACCAACTGGAGCCCCAAAGTGCATCAGGACTCTTTTTCAAACAGGCGAGACGTGCAAGTATCAAAATTAGTTTTATTAATTGATACATTAAAGGTGCAATAGGTGATTGTCTTCAGAAACATTTTTTGTTATGCTGGTTGAAAGTCTCTTCACATCCCGATAGCAATCATTAAGTTAAGTGGTCTAAATGTATTTGTCTGTATTTATATATTCTGTGGAAGGCGTAGGATCAAGAAATGTTCGTCCGAGCATTTTAATATGCTTTCTTACCTGCCTGTCAACGTATGTATTAGCATACCTCTGCGCACGCTGTGCACTGCAGACAGAGCGAGGATGGCAGGCAAACATCAACAACCCGATCTTCCTTCCTGGTATTGTAGTACTTTTAAAGATTTCTCACCGGTGAATGACACATGATGTAGCCCAGCGGTTAATCCAGTCCTCACGCCAGCTCATTAGAAGTGAGCTACTTCCCTGAGCGGGGGAAATCCATTGAAGTTTACTTCACTTCGGAACATGGGCTGGAATTGGAAACCGCTGATCTGTGAGCGTAAATGCGTTCAGGGGGCGTGGCTTTGGACGGCAATTGCAGGGAGAGTGGGACGTTCGCTTTCAGTGCTATCAGGCTAAAGTTAGCATTTTTCAAGATCTTCTACTGCACCTTTAAGTATCACTTGCACCCTTTTACAAAGGTGTGTTTGAACTAAGAAACTGATGTTTCCTTCAGGCTGTAGATCTGCTGAATATCAAATTGTACCATGGCGTCAAGTCTTTATTTCTCTTCATTTACTGCTTAAAGTCCCCCTGTAGTCAAATATTTTATCCCTTAAAACTTATCTTTGATCATCAAAATGACATATTTAAATGTTTTTTCTTGTGAAAATAATTTTCTCATGCCTTAAAATAGCTTGAATGTAACTCTACACCCTTGCCTCATTTACTATATGTGGATCTATGAATATGCAAATTAGTCCCGCCTCCACTCATCTAAAAGCATATTAAAAACACCACATAGACAAATAAACAACAAAAAACTTTTCACTACAGGGGGACTTTAAGCTTTAACCCCTTTTCCTATGCCAACTGTATGCGTGTGTGTGTGTGTGAGTGACTAGTTTAAGTGTTTATGTAGTTAATAAAGTCTTACTTGTATCACATTTGAGGTTGTTCATTGTTTGCTCATAACTGGAGTCCCTAATCATGCAGATTTTTGCTACATGCTCTGAGTAGTATTGTACAATAAGGACATTATTTCCCATACCCGGAAATAAACATTTCTTAGAATTAATAAACAATTAACACTGGGTGCTTGTGGGAATTATTAAAATTTGAAATCGGAAAATATCTGAGAAAATTTAGTAGTACAATAGCTAAATCACAGCGTCTCATGGAAGAGAAAACTGTTGAAGAGATTTTATCATTATCCAGTATTCCTACTGACAATTTATTGGATGAGCAGAGAGTGCGCCTAACAGAACTACAAAATAAGCTTGATGATATGTACAGAACGCGAGCACAGGGAGCCTTTATTCGATCGAGACAAAAATGGTTAGAGCATGGAGAGCAGATGCCTGCTTATTTTTTCAAACTTGAAAAGTCTAGGGCTAAATTCAATTCTATTTCCAAAATTAATATTAATGGATCTATTACATCTATTACAGATACAATTTCAAGTTTTTGTTATAATTATTACTCTAATTTATACACATCTAGATTTAGTGGATTTAGTGAGCCAACTTTTTGTAAGCATTTAGAGAATGTAAATATGATTAGTCAAGAGGACCAAATATTATGTGATTCCCCAATTACTACTGCTGAAATGAAGGATGCAATTGAACATCTGAAATGTAATAAATCACCAAGTAGTGATGGAATTACTGCTGAATTCTATAAGCAGTTCTCTGAGATTCTCGTCCCATTCCTTTTTGAAGTGTATTCTGACAGTTTAAAGTCCTCTGAACTTCCTACAACGATGACTCAAGGTGTAATCTGTCTAATTCCTAAACCCAAGAAAGATTTACTGCTTATTGTTTGTTGAATAATGTTTACAAAGTATTTGCTCTTGTTTTTGCCCAAAGATTTAAATTAGCATTAGATTCAATAATTGATGAAAATCAGTCTGGGTTTATGAGGAAAAGACATATATTTTAATAATATCAGACTTATTTTTGATCTTATTGATTACTCTGATCTCATTAAAGAGGATAGTTTTATATTGGTTTTAGATTTTTTTAAAGCCTTTGATACCGTCGAGCATCCTTTTATTTTTTATTGTTTAGAACGCTTTGGGTTTGGGCGCTATTTCTGCAATGCCATGAAAACTCTTTATGTGGGTGGCAATAGTTCAGTTAAATTAAGTCAAGGCACCACACAAAGATTTTATCTGAAAAGAGATGTGAGGCAAGGTTGCCCAGTTTCAGTTTATCTTTTTCTTATTGTTGCTCAGGTGTTTAGTCATTTTATTAAATCAAGTGAGTTAGAAGGAATTCAAGTTGAAGGGAGAAGTGTCCTGATAAGTCAGTTGGCCGATGACACGGCTCTTTTTAAAAAAAATGCTTGTCAAATTCAGTCGGCTATCAAAATTATTGAAAATTTTTCCAGTGCTTCGGGTCTTTGCTTGAATTTACAAAAATGTTAATTGCCTGCGTTGAAGAGTTGCCATAACAAATCCATTTGTAATATTCCCGTAAAGGATGCTCCAATCTATTTAGGTATGGCTATTTCCAAAAATGAACAGGACAGAATCTCACTAAATTTTAATCCTGTAATCAAAAAAGTAAAGAGCAGATTTAATATTTGGTTACAGAGGGATTTATCTCTTAAAGGCCTTGCTCTGCTGGCTAAAGCGGAAGGTATCTCTAGGCTTACCTATGTTGCTTCCTCAATTCATTCAGATAGTAAAATAAATAAGATAATTGATCAAACAATGTTAAATTTTTTGTGGAAAAACCGTATGCATTATATTAGAAAATCTGTTGTAGTTAATTCATATAAAAATGCAGCAATGGTGTTGATTAATAGATTGGCACATGGTTTGTCTAAAAGCATATTAAAAACACCACATAGACAAATAAACAACAAAAAACTTTTCACTACAGGGGGACTTTAAGCTTTAACCCCTTTTCCTATGCCAACTGTATGCGTGTGTGTGTGTGTGAGTGACTAGTTTAAGTGTTTATGTAGTTAATAAAGTCTTACTTGTATCACATTTGAGGTTGTTCATTGTTTGCTCATAACTGGAGTCCCTAATCATGCAGATTTTTGCTACATGCTCTGAGTAGTATTGTACAGTAAGATAGTTATTTTCCTTAACCAGGAAATTAATGTTCTTAGAATTGAAAGACAGTTGACACTGAGATGTCAAGTAAATACTTACAGTGGATCTAAATATTTATAATTAATTATAACTAGTTATAATTAATTATTCATATTTCCCCTTTGAGCTATTCGCTACAATGTAATTGGGAATTATTAAAATTTGAAATCAGAAAATATCTTAGAAAATGTAGTAGTACTAAAAGTAGTAAGCTAAATCACAGCGTCTCATGGAAGAGAAAACTGTTAAAGAGATTTTATCATTATCCAGTATTCCTACTGACAATTTATTGGATGAGCAGAGAGTGCGCCTAACAGAACTACAAAATAAGCTTGATGATATGTACAGAACGCGAGCACAGGGAGCCTTTATTCGATCGAGACAAAAATGGTTAGAGCATGGAGAGCAGATGCCTGCTTATTTTTTCAAACTTGAAAAGTCTAGGGCTAAATTCAATTCTATTTCCAAAATTAATATTAATGGATCTATTACAGATAACTTTGATACAATTTCAAGTTTTTGTTATAATTATTACTCTAATTTATACACATCTAGATTTAGTGAGCTTAATATGTCAACTTTTTGTAAGCATTTATGCCGAGTTCACACTGCACGATATTAGCCCGATTTTTCACTCGCCGACAGGTTTTGTGAAATCGCCAACAAATGCTCGACATCGGCGGCAAATCGGTGCTCGTTCACGCGAGTGACAATCACGCAGTGTGAAGTATCAAAGACGCGATCTGAGGTAATCGCCGACACGTCGCCGACGCCCGCAAAATATTTGGCATGCTAAATATCTATATAAAATATATATATATTTTAATAATTACAGTCTCGCTGGAGAACTCCGGTCTGACGCACGCGGGTTCTCGCGTTATTTCCTTATCACTTCTCGCGTGTGTTTTGTTGTGAAACGTAGTTTGTGGACCAGACAGAGCTGTCGGCGATTCTTCCTATTGTGAAGGCATGCAGTGTGAAACCCCCTGTCGCCGATCCATCGTGCAATGTATGTACATAAACTGACAGTCACCACTGATAAGCTACTACTAAATATTGTAGAAACTTAATTTTCTGTAAAGTTGTTTTGCAACGATTTGTATCATAAAAAGCGCTATACAAATAAACTTGAATTTAATTGAATTAATTAGTCAAGAGGACCAAATATTATGTGATTCCCCAATTACTATTGCTGAAATTAAGGATGCGATTGAACGTCTGAAATGTAATAAATCACCAGGTAGTGATGGAATTACTGCTGAACTCTATAAGCAGCTCTCTGAGATTGTCATCCCGTTCCTTTTTGAAGTGTATTCTGAAAGTTTAAAGTGCTCTGAACTTCCTACAACTATGACTCAAGGTGTAATCTGTCTAATTCCTAAACCCAAGAAAGATTTACTGCTTATTGATAATTGGAGACCCATTAGTTTGTTGAATAATGATTACACAGTATTTGCTCTTGTTTTTGCCCAAAGATTTAAATTAGTATTAGATTAAATAATTGATGAAAATCAATCTGGGTTTATGAGAAAAAGACATATATTTAATAATATCAGACTTTTATTTTTGATCTTATTGATTACTCTGATCTTATTAAAAATGATAGTTTTATATTGTTTTTAGATTTTTTAAAAACCTTTGATACCGTCGAGCATCCTTTTATTTTTTCATTGTTTAGAACGCTTTGGGTTTGGGCGCTATTTTAGCAATGCCATGAAAACTCTTTATGTGGGTGGCAATAGTTCAGTAAAATTAAGTCAAGGCACCACACAAAGATTTTATCTGAAAAGAGGTGTGAGGCAAGGTTGCCCAGTTTCAGTTTATCTTTTTCTTATTGTTGCTCAGGTGTTTAGTCATTTTATTAAATCAAGTGAGTTAGAAGGAGTTCAAGTTGAAGGGAGAAGTGTCTTGATAAGTCAATTGGACGATGACACGGCTCTTTAAACAAAAAAAGCTTGTCAAATTCAGTCGGCTATCAAAATTACTGAAATTTTTTGAATTTGCTTGAATTTATAAAGATGTGAATTGTTTGCCTTGAAGAGTTGCCATGACAAATCTGTTTGTAATATTCCTGTAAAGGATGCTCCAATCTATTTAGGTATGGCTATTTCCAAAGATGACAGGACAGAATCTCACTAAATTTCAATCCTGTGATCAAAAAAGTAAAGAGCAGATTTAATATTTGGTTACAGAGGAACTGATCTCTTAAAGGTCGTGCTCTGCTGGCTAAAGCGGAAGGTATCTCTAGGCTTGCTTCCTCAATTCATTCAGATAGTAAAATAAATAAGATAATTGATCAAACAATGTTAAATTTTTTGTGGAAAAACAGTGTGCATTATATTAGGAAATCTGTGGTAGTTAATTCATATAAAAATGGTGGTCTTATTTCGATTTTTCTATCTTAAATAACACTTTCAAAATTAACTGGTTGAAGTATTTTTTTGAAAAACCCTTCTTCTGTGTGGAATTCAGTATCTAGTACTCTTTTTGACCAACTTGGTGGTCTCTCATTTTTGTTCATGTGTGATTACAAAATTGATAAACTGCCTGTTAAATTGTCAGCTTTTCACAGGCAAGTACTTTTGGCTTGGAAGTTAATTTACAAGCACAATTTTTCTCCACACCAGTATTATATCTGGAATAATTGTAATATTCTGTATATAAACACAAGAGTATATTTATGAAAACCTGGTTTGATAAAGGGATTCTTTTGGTAGGACAGTTGTTGAATTCTCATGGGTATTTAATGACTTATGATGAATTTCTTTCATATTTTAATTTCCCTGTAACCCCAAAAGAATATGCCTCTGTAATTGGAGCTATCTCTTCTAGTATTGCGTCTTTATGTAGAGGTATTTCATACTCTAAACATGCTTCTTTACTTCACCCTGCTAACACTTTCTGTGGCAGAATTTGTTTTTCATCTACCAAAAAAATAATAATAAGGCTATACGTTTATTATTTCAAAAATAAATTGTTAGTAAACCAAGTGCTATTTTCTATTGGTCTAAGTTTATTGGAAATATTAATTGGAGGAAAGTTAGGGTATTACCTAATAAATATCTCATTACAAATAAAATTAAAGAAATTTCATTTAAAATACTGCACAAATGTTACCCTGCTAAGCATTTTTTTAACCAGATTTATTGAAGATATAGATGCAAATTGTTCATTCTGTTCATTACACCCAGAAATGGTACCTCGTATTTTCTGGCATTGTCAATATACAAAGAGGTTATGATGGGAGGTTTCTAGATTTATAAATGACAAAGTGTTGTGTAACTTACTTTTACTATGTGAACATGTAATATTTGGCTTTTTGAGCTATGACAAGAAGTTTGAAAATGAGGCTTACATTATCAATCTCTGGATTATACTTGTTAAATTTCATATTCACCGTTGTAAATTCAGCAATCAGAAACCTCTTTTTTCTGTGGTACTTAAGGAATTAGACATCTATAGAAGCACCATTGAGGAGAGTACAAACAAAAAAGCTGCAAAAACTGTATTTATTTGGTATATTTAAGTTATTGTGATTTAACAAGGCCTTTCATTTGTTAATTATTTTATTTTATTTGTAGGTTATATATATACATGTATAGTTAATATGTACTTTTTATGTTTGTTTTTTATGTATACCCTTGGCACTTTTGTTTTGTATTTGTAGTTCAAGCATGAATAATAAAAAATAAAAAAAAACAGCAGAAAACATGTTTTTTGCAACAAATGTTTTTTTTTTTAACATAAATAGATTTATAAATGACAAAGTGTTGTGCAACTTTCTTCTACTATATGAACATGTAATATTTGGCTTTTTGAGCTATGACAAGAAGTTTGAAAATGAGGCTTACATTATCAATCGCTTGATTATACTTAAGTTTCATATTCATCGTTGTAAATTCAGCAATCAGAAACCTCTTTTTTTCTGTGGTACTTAAGGTATTACATATATAGAAGCACCATTAAGGAGAGTACAAACAAAAAAGCTGTAAAAACTGTGTATTTATTTGGTATATTTAAGTTATTGTGATTTAGCAAGGCCTTTCATTATTTAATTACTTTATTTTATTTTAATTTATTTGTTAGTTTTATATATACATGTACAGTTAATATGTACTTTTATGTTTTTGTGTATACCCTTGGCACTTTTGTTTTGTATTTGTTATTCAAGCATTAATATATAAAAAAAAAGAAAAAAAAAGGATTATTTAGTTGAATGTAAACGTAGCCAGTCTTCTTCTTCTTCTTTCCAGTTTAACGGCAGTTGGCATCCAGCTTATTGGTGCATCCCCCTTCTGCTCCGGAGTGTGGATCAGATAATGTAGCAAGTCTGACCGAGAAGGGTATAACTGCAGCCTGGAGATCTCCAAATGGGGGCGGGAACTCCAAAACGGGGTGGGAGCTCCAAAACAGGGCGTGGCTTCCTCCCATTGACAGACAGGCACATGACACGCATGCGCAATATTTCCCCCAATCCACTTCAGTGCAAACACCGCCCCACAGCTGATTCTAAAGTTTTTATTGGTTGTGTCAATTAAAGTGTTGATTTCCTACACTATGCTACAAAAATGCTAACCCCTAAACCTACCCCACACCTGACCCTAACCTTAACCAGTGAAATTGACTGCATGGCGCTAAATAGCTGGTAAAGAAAGATGCAGTTCAGGAGATAAACAGTTAATAAGATTATGCGATATGAGATCGTTCCATAACTCCCCAACCGGACCTCACCGGACAATGCCACCTTTTTAGTTACACCCAGCCAATGGTGAAAGTCTTTGCGCGAGGAGACCCCGCCCCATTTTGGAGGTTCTGCCCACTTTTGGAGTTCACGCCCCATTTTGGAGATCTCCGGTCTGCAGTTATATCTACATGGTCTGACCGGTCAGATCGGATTTAGCCTAGCTTTTTCACGTCCTCACGCCACGTAAAACGTAAACACGTCAGATGTTTTTTCCAGAAAACATACCAGAAACAAGCTTGTGTCGTTGTGAAGTGCACGTCAAGCGGAAAAACACAATATACTGCTAGTATACGCACCTCTTTGAGTGTTGACAGTAGCGGAGACGGCAGCATGGAATAAAGCCGCACATTCCAGCTTCCTGCGTTTCTGTCGCTGCCTCACAAGACAAAATATATTGTGCATTTTTTAGCAAAACATTTGTCTTTCTGTGGCTCTAATAAATTCCGTGATTCATTGTGCTATAGATCGCAATTTCTCATCCCGTTTGCTGACGTGACGCTTTCAGTGTGTGATACGTGTTGCACCGGGGCACCACTGTGCTTCTCGTCCGATGTGCGACCGCAACAAAACAGCACAGCTTGTGTCGTTGTGAAGTGCACGTCAAGCGGAAAAACACAATATACTGCTAGTATACGCACCTCTTTGAGTGTTGACAGTAGCGGAGACGGCAGCATGGAATAAAGCCGCACATTCCAGCTTCCTGCGTTTCTGTCGCTGCCTCACAAGACAAAATATATTGTGCATTTTTTAGCAAAACATTTGTCTTTCTGTGGCTCTAATAAATTCCGTGATTCATTGTGCTATAGATCGCAATTTCTCATCCCGTTTGCTGACGCGACGCGTTCAGTGTGTGATACGTGTTGCACCGGGGCACCACTGTGCTTCTCGTCCGATGTGCGACCGCAACAAAACAGCACAGTGAGAGTGTCTGTCAGGGGCGGCGCTAGGGGTGGGCTAAGGGGGCTGAAGCCCCGAATGTTATTACTATGCCCTTTACGAATCATCACTGAGTTTTCATGCGCATTAAAATAATTACTATTAGTACCGCAGATTTGCTTTCTGCACATCCAACAGTGTCTACTTGACATTCACTCCCGACAAGAACCGCCCACTGAGGCTCGTACTTCTGATTGACATGTAAACTGGCCAACCAGTGATAAAAAGTTACAGCAGCTGCTAAAGGTTTCACTTAGTGCAGTGTTTCCCAACCGGGGTGCCGCCTGTCTAGAGCAGGGGTGCCCTGTAAAAAAAAATCCTTTTTTAATATTTTTTAATTGCTAAAATGTAAAAAAAAAAGCATCTATGATATAATATCCATTTCTGATGTCGCCAATAATTAGAGATGCACCGAAATTCCGGCTGCCGAAAATTAGTTCACCGCTCAGGTTTCACTTTCACGTGGTGTGACGCTCTGCGTATTATCCCGTGCTCCGCTCGCTCCACTCATATATCGTTCATGCTCATCGGAACAGCAAAGTCCGGACATGTCCTTTTTTTGGACCTACAAAAATGCGTCCGGCCGGGATTTCTTAATTGCCCAAAATGTCTGGGACTCGGCTGTTTTTGTAATCCCGCTCCCGCTGAATCTCTGACCATTGCCGCCTGCTGTGAAACATGTGTTTCACTCCCGCTATTTTCGTGCCCACTCCTTTAAACATTCTAATATTGTATGCAATTTTGGCACTTCAGGGAGCCGCTCTCAGTATGCGGAGTATTTAAATCTAGTTTGAATGAGCGTTTGCGCTGTTTACTTTCACTTTCGATTTCTCGATCACAGGCACTCTGTGTTAAGGGAGCACATCTTACAAGATCAGATATTTGTCAATGAGCTCAGGATCTGTTGAGCAGCAAATACTCAAGCATGGTCTTGTCAGTCATATCTCCTTGTTCTCGACCTGTGATCAGTCAAATCTGACTCCTGCAGCTCTTGTTGGATGCAGGGTTGCCAAGTCCGCATTCTTTCCACCGAATTGGGCTAGGCCTACTTTTAAACTGTTGCCATGGGTTGATTTTACCAAGTGGGTTAAAGGTTTGAATTATTGCATAAATTACATTTGACTGAAATGCTTGTATTGAAACATTTTGCATTCTACCTATGATAAAACGTTCATGGACTTCTACATTACCTGTTCCCTCCTGGTTTTCTATACTAACTACATGTTTTATTTATAAAGAAAGAAGAGTCTCTAACACCAGCATTCTCTATTCTTTCTACTTATTTTCTTTTTATTTATTATAAATAATTACCTTCTAACACTTGCATTATCTATTATTTTTCTGTTCTATTGACTTGTTTTATATACCCTAGTATATGGGCAACTCTGGTAACGCTGCCCTCTCATTCATTGATCTGCTAACTGCTATGTTATGCTCACGTGTTCTGATGATAATAATAGCTTTTTAGGACTAAATATTATTTGGATAATTGGTAAAAAAATAAATAAATAAATCTCTTAATAGCCCTACTGAAAAACTAAAAAGCTATTTATTTCATTTGTAGGCCTATCGTAATTTCTTATTTGTGCTATCATTTGTAATTTCTTTATTTGTTCTTATTTTATTACTGACTGCTTACTTGTCATTTTTTATTCAGTTCAAAGTTTGAAATCAAGCTATCTCGTGCTACTGCAACAAAATTACCCCACTGTAAAATCAAAAATACAGTGAGTGTGCAAAAATTTGTGAGATAGTTATAATGGTAATTAAATAATGTTTACATATGAATAAAATGATACATTCAAATCTGTGATATACAGCCGGTAAAATAATTATTGAACACGTCACCATTTTTTCTCAGTAAATATATTTCTAAAGGTGCTGTTGACTTGAAATTTTCACCAGATGTCGGTAACAACACAAGTAATCCATACATACAGAAAACAAAACAAATAAGCTCAGAAATTAAGTTATGTGTAATCAAATGGAATGACACAGGGAAAAAGTATTGAACACATGAAGAAAGGGAGGTGCAAAAAGGCATGCAAAGCCAAGACACCAGCTGAAATCTATCGGTAATTAGAAAGCAATCCTGCCACTTGTCAGTGGAAATTAATATTAGTTGGTTCAGTCCCAACACCTACAGTACCAGGATGATGAAGATAAAACAAGGGTGGACATTTCAGCAAGACAATGATCCCAAACACAGCCAAGGAGACTCTCAATTGGTTTCAGAGAAAGAAAATAAATCTGCTAGAATGGTCCAGCCAATCACCTGACTTGAATCCAATAGAAAATAAGAACTAAAGATCAGAATTCATAGAAGAGGCCCACAGAACCTTCGAGCTTTTTGAAGCTGTCATTACCAACAAAGGCTTTTGCATGAAGTATTAAATAAATTTCAGTAGTTCAATACTTTTTCCCTGTGTCATTCCATTTTATTGCACATTACTTAATTTCTTAATTTCTATTTGTTTTGTTTTCTTTGTATGTATGGATTACTTTGGTTGTTACCAACATCTGGTAAAAATTTCATATCAACAGCACCTTTAGAAATATATTTACTGAGAAAAATAGTGAAATATGTTCAATACTTATTTTACCCGCTGTAAATTGGTCTCTTCATTAGAAATTAGCCTACTGATTGCCTCCATTGATGGACACATTTTTTTTATAATATTAAAAATATCTGTATGACAGTATATTCTGCAGTTCTTCCCTGCTGTACCGAATATCTATACTTTTCAAAGTATCATATCGAAGTTAGAAATTCAAGTATTGTGACAAAATTAATTATGTAGGGTGCCACAAATTTGTTAAAATTTCCAAAGGGTGCCACGAAAGTTTGGAAACACTGACTTAGTGTATAACTTATCGCTGTTATACCGATTTAGTTATTTTTGAATTTAGGTTATTTGTTACTGAACACTGTCACTGTGAAGAAACAAATATAGATATTTAATCATATAGGCCTAATTATATGCTGCCGTGCCTTCCTAGGACACGCGCATTTAGAGCGATCATATGAATGGTTTGGTCAGCATGGTCTGTGGCAGACTTTTCTTCGTGTCAGGGCAGCAATTCAATGAACAAAAAATAAATAGTAAGTTATTTAAATTGTAAAGACAATATTGTCTTTTTTGCTCTATTTCACTAAAGAAAATGATTCAAAACAAAGCCATGCTGAGCGTCTCTGCAGCAGCACATGTAGTGTCATCAGCAGCTGCTCTGAGGGATCACACTCAGTCTTGAGTTTTGATGCCAGAAGATACACTTTATTACATCAAGAATAAAGTGGAGAAGTTCTCTGCAGAAAACATCTCCAGAATGTTTTTCTGCTTCTCTTTATATACAGTTTTGACTTTAAGGCGTGGGGTATATTTCCATACAGTTTTCCTTATACATATAATTTCGATATCTCCCTAGAGAAGGGGCCCCCCCAAGTCTTGTTATGGTAAAGAACGAAAGCCCACTTTTATTTTTCCAGATGTTTCTCATCTGAGGGTCTGTATATTCTGCCACGTAGGCTGTTTTTACACACAGGCATATGGGCTTCCATCGTGACGTGAATAATAGCTAGTTAGTTTATTAGCGTATATATTTTTTTTTCCGAGAGATCCCCACAGCGGGCGGAACTTGTCATAAAGTTAGTGATAACAAGGCCCGCCCATTTAGAGGAAAGATATGATTGGTCAATTTTTCTGTCATTCGAAATTACTCCTCCATTGATTTACCCCTTATCTTGGCCCTCTGTAATTCCATAGCTGGAATCTCATGCGTCATAAAAAAGCCCTTAAACTATGTAATCGTTTGAAGGTATTTTTTGACGATTAAGCCCCTTGCATTGTAGGTTTTTTTTTCTTCCCTGTATTTATTTGTTTTTCTTTCTTACTTTTCCTGTTATGTTTATTTTGTTTATCCATGTATTTTTTGTTATGCTGCTATTTGGACTTCTTTGAATTGTATTAAGGTTTTTCTTACTGTTATTTATTTGGTATTTATGTTCTTCATGCAATAAAAAAAAAATAAATAAAAAATTTCATAGCTGGACCACGAATCACATAGCCGCAAACGCTAGGCGGAAACATTCAAATATGGAGAAAATGTGTTAATAAGTCCATTCACTGAATACGCAGATTTGAAGAGGTTTTTTTTTTTCCACAGAAGTATTTATTTTATTTAGATGATGTTTGTCAAATTATGAATTGCTTAAATAAAAGTAGTAATAATTATGTTTTTATTAAAAATATCATATTTTAAAACATTTATTTAAAAATTGTAAATATAGTTTTTACAATAAGTTAGGCCCTGACAGTTCCCCACTGCATATACATATATATGGTATTGTTGTTGCTGTTGTTTTTACCGTAGGCATAACAACGCAACGGCATTACCATAGAAACCAATGCACATTCCGTAAAAATGAAAGAGCGCTTACGGACACACAAATCGGATATGAACAGTTGAAATACGCTGTGTGGACAGTCAGTTATTCAAATCAGATTCCATCCAGATATGCACAAAATCGGATTTGGGCTGAAATTCTGAACAAGGCTTTAGTTACATGCATCCTGTAACTGTTTAAACTGCCCTGTCAATCATCTTGTCACAGTTAACATCATCCACATTTCGTTTAATTTTATTTCCTACGGTATTGGAGAGAAACGAAGAGTCACATTGCGGGTCTTTCATGCGAGAACTCTGCTCATGTGTTTGCATAATGATAATTTAAAAGTTAATGACCAAACGTATCATTGTAAGTTCACAGTGTTGCTGCAGACGAAATATAACGTGGATAACATAATATTTTTTCATCAGGTTAGACATTGATTATTTATCACTCAAATCCCTTTCTCTACCCGTCCGTCGGTCGCGCATATCCGCCATGTTTGTAATTTTTAACACTTTTTATGCGTGTTTGTAGTTCTAATCGAATCCTGGTCCACCGCGCAATGTGTTGTGGGCAATATAAACCGTTAGAGTGCGCATCGATCTGCACTTCGAATTTTAATCTCAAGTAGTAGACCATCTGAGAATCTTTGGCATGCTGTTTTCAACATACTATGATTTGGAACATACTCATTCTAGTTTCGAATACTATTTAGGATGGATAGTATGCGACTGGGACGCAGCACAACACAGGAATTACGCAACATACGTCATTTCCCGTGCTAGTAGTAAACAGGAAGCGCACTGATACCGTAAGGAGACGTCAATTGAAAGGTACTTTTTTAATATAATAACAACGAATAATAGTTTCGTCTAGGAATTTAACCATATGAGATGTATAATTGTTTTTGCATGGGGGCAGAAAAGAAGCTATATTAGCTACCTATTGAACTTTATTGAGATCTTTAAAGCTATAAATAATGGTTGCAGTGAATGGAGCGGCTAACAAGACAAACCTTGACGGAATACGACGTAGACCTTCAATAATCTAGATAGGAGCCATAAAAACACCCGAATAAATGTAATATTAGTTGAAGTTAATGATAATGTCGTTTGAATTGCTAAGAAATTAGCACTTGCATATTTGTTATGATTGCAAGTTGAAGCTATACATTTTTCTGCAACATTCTCGAAAATTATATGAAAATTAACCATGGTTTTATTGTAGTAAAAGTGTAGTAACCATGGTTTTTGGCGTATCTATTACCATTTGTAAAACCACAGTTTTACTACAAATACCATGGTTAAACTATGGTTATTGTAGCAAAACCATAGTTAATTTGTAGTTACCATGGTCTAACTATAGTAACCATGATTTGTTGGTTTTATTTGTGGTAAAACCATGGTTAATTTTCGTAAGTATTTGCATTGAATATAGGTAAGATAATTGAAGTGATTGAAAATAGATTAAATTATTTGACAGTACTGTTTAACAATTTTTTGCTTTCTTTTCAAAATAATGTTAATGCCAATAGCAATGACATTCAGCAGCTCTTTAGATGTATAGCCTATGTATGTATGCATGCACATATATATGTGTGTGTGTATATATATATATATATATATATATATCTCTCTGAAAATTAGGAGACCACTCAAAATTTTTCTTAAATCAGCATCTGTATGTATGGCAACCATTCCATTTCAGTGTCTGTTGATTTCCAACACAGGCACACCTCACTCTGCTTAAAGAATTACTGATTAGGTGATCACCTCAACCAAATCTTATTTAATGAGGAAAAAGTATACAAACCATCACTGTCCTCTTGCTCCAGCACCAGCACCAGCTGGATGGAAAAAACAGTGCTAGCAGTACCTCAAATAACCTCAAATAATAACAACTCACCATGCCAAAAGAGGTGAACAGAAAAGTTTTGAGTGAAGAAAAAAAAGGATTTACATTTACATTTAGTCATTTAGCAGACGCTTTTATCCAAAGCGACTTACAAATGAGGACAATAAAAGCAGTCAAAACTAACAAAAGAGCAACAATATATAAGTGCAAATGACAAGTCTCGGTTAGCCTAACGCAGTACACGTAGCAAGGT
>NW_015547632.1:167541-167800 GCF_001515605.1 Sinocyclocheilus anshuiensis
CAGTGAATGGCACGTAGTGCACTATATAGGGGACAGGGAACGATTCAAACAGTGTAAATATGCTTTCCATTGAGGAAAAAAAGAAGTCTGGTTTCGTGCTGTCACGCTAACCACTGCACCGCACCGCACCGCACACACACTCTGCTCCTGTCCAGAGACACGATAGCACGGAGCGGATCACATGTGCGAGTCGGCGCAGACCACAAAATGTATCGGAGCTATTTGAATTCTACACAGAATGCTATATTTTATAGCAATA
>NW_015547632.1:168032-176858 GCF_001515605.1 Sinocyclocheilus anshuiensis
AATATGGATGAGATTGTGGCTGGCATACCCTGTCAAATGCGGCTTTACGGCTCTGAACGGCTCTAGCCCAAGCTGTGATATAAACGAATGCTATTGGCTATTTAAAAAAGGGGCGGGGCTGCTTGATATGTCCCGCCCTGTCTTCCTGTTTCAGTTAAAATGACGTCAACACATAACGTAATGCTGCGTGTTTCTAAGCATTTCAGGGGACCTTTCAAATTTCAAAGATTACAGTTCATAAGAATAAGGTCAAGCTGCAGACATTAGGGACAGCAAAGCTGCAGACCGGCAGAGGGCGAAAACGATTCTCCACTGACCGAGATGACCGCCAACTAATTCGAATGTCACTCAACAACCGTAGGATGACATCAAGTGGCCTACAAAAAGAATGGCATATATACATACAGTAGTGTGCAAAAGTCTTAGGCCATTAGTATTTTCACCAAACAAAAATCGTTTTAAGCCAGTTATTTCTATCTTTTGCTTTAGTGTGTCAGTAGAAAGTATCCCACATTTTGTATGTATATATATATATATATAATAAGGGTTTTTCCTGCATTGAAATTCTTTTGAAAATGAAATTGTTTTTGAAAATTTTTGTCCCGCCAAAGCCTTTTTTGATCAGTTAATGTGATTTATGAGTGATGTAAATGACTGCTACGCTTTTGATAGCGCTAATGTTAAAGCTGCAATCCGTAACTTTTTTTGGTTAAAAATTATCCGAAATCAATATTTGAGCAAGTACATAACCAGCCAGTGTTCAAAACTATCACCTTACTTTAGCCCGATTCACAACGGTTAGCTTATAATAATGTTTTCTAATTTGAGTGGTACGGGTAGGTTTTCATGGGAAATTCGAGCATGTCGCTGCGTCATTACGTCACATCTGTAAACATAAAGAAGTTGTCCCGGCTACTAGGCTAATGTGAGGATCCTGCGGGTGGAGGATCGTTTAGAGCCTTTTCTCACAGCAGCCAGAATAATTAAATGTATCATTTTGATGGCGGATTGTAATCCATAAAGGATTATGTGTTTATGAAACATGTGAATGAAATTAAAAGAATTTCTTAATATGAAATTCGAATGGTATGACAATTAGATTAGACTGTGCAGAAATTTAAATCTTCACGCTAATACACACTATACCCATAGTCACCAATGCTGATGTTGTTAACATTGATCATTTGAGAATAAATCAATTCCAAGACGTAGGTTAGAATCTGTGATTGCAAAGTACAATACATATCCACACCGGTGAGGTGACTGACTGCCACACATACTCTTCAGAACATTAGATTCATCCGCACTGGACCCGTGCCGACTCAAAACCCATCAAAACCCACGCAAGCCAGATAATTCCGCACACAGCTGCAATGCCAGGTTTTCAAACAGATGGCGACAAAGAGGCAAAACTTACGGACTGCAGCTTTAACTGAGGGAGAGAAAGAGCCTACTTATACTACGCCCTTAAAGTATGTACTCTTTTGGTGAAGAAAAAGTACACACTTTTGAGTGTGTAGTAGAAGAGTAGGCAAGCTTTGGGACATAATAATCACGTCACACAACTGCGTATTTAATGGATGCTCTGTCACACCTGTCACACGCACCCTGTCACTGTAAACTGGCCTGTCAATCATCTTGTCACAGTTAACATCCTCCACATTGCATTCCATTTAACTTCCTACCGTATTGGAGAGAAAAGAAGTAGCACATTGATCTGCGAGTAAGTGTGTTTACTCCATTCAGCATGAGTGGTTAATGAGATTTAGCCTTAGTAATCCACAGTATTTTCATGTTATTTATATGACAATGTGTAGTAAATTACATATAAAATCATTTAGTTTAGACTGGAGTGAGGTGAAACCAGACCAAAGCACAAAGCAAGCTGCTGTTATCTAGCAGCTAATTGTATTCAATTGTATATGGTAGAAAATGAGACTATTTAAATACTTTTTAAATGCTACTCTTTAATATTTATATAATTATATACCAAAATAATCATCAGGTCAAGCAAAAAAAAAAAAAAAGCATCTAACAAAGCTATGAAGGCCAGTGGACAAATCACAGCTGTTTTTGCAAAGAGGGCAAGAAAGGATAACAGTGAGAGAAGCCTAATTTGGAACAGGTTGTAAAACTGAATAATTTTCAGTCACAGTCTGGAAGAAAATGAGGGGCCAAAAAAAACAAAAAACAATGACCAATTCTTTGGTAATGGTGACGTTTACATGTAAAGTAGTTGTAAGTAGGGCTGGGCGATATAGCTAAAAAAAAATTATCAACGATATAATGTTTCATATCGTTCGGCATCGATAATTATTTAAATTTTTTATAACCTTTTTTAAAACCAAAGAGCCAACAAATATTTTTTGTTTTAACAATCAAATACAAAATAAAAATTAAACCAATATCAAATTTTTAATGTTTTATATGCTGATTAAATAGGTTTTAAGGAAACTTTTGTCTTGTCTCCCGAGGCCACAGGAGGCGCAATGAACAAAATAATGCAGCGCATTTAAATTGTCAACGCAAGGAAGTAACTCTATAAAAGACGTGCGTTACGTCTAAATTAACTTAGAAAATCTAATATAATTTAGTAAATTGCATAAACAATTATGAACAAAACAGCATCATGTATTTATAAAAACAGGTTTTAACCTTATCAAGATCTTCTCTGCATTGAGCTTCTATATTTCTCTAATATTTTGAATGAATAACACAGCAGTGGCGCGTCTCATGGGCTAGACTAACAAAACATTAAAATGCAACGACGTCACTTACATCATCATCACCGCATCTCGTGCTCCACTGATGATGCTCCCTGATGCACACCTAACATTGCAAATGTTTCTAATTCATTCTTTATTTACAATCTCCTCATCACAGGCAGGCACAGCACTCGTTTCAGCATGTGTTCATGTTTGTGTGTGCTGTCTGCGTCACTCATAGCACGTGCCTATATCGTGAGCTATATCAAAACATTTTTTTCTATCGTTATCGAAGAAGGTGTACCGTCGATGAATATCGATACCGTTTTATCGCCCAGGCCTAGTTGTAAGCACTTTGCTTTATTATCTGTCCTGACAGTGACTGTTTTTTATTGAATTAATAAATAGGATAAGCAAAAATCACAAACTGTTTCTTTGTATTTATTTTAAATTTATTGTCAGGCCCACGTGGGTAGGGAACTTTTTATTGTGTGTGTATGGATGACCGTCAGTCACCACCGAAGACCATTTTTGACCCAGGAAAACCCCTATATATATATATACAGTGCTGCTTGAAAGTTTGTGAACCCTTTAGAATTTTCTATATTTCTGCATAAATATGACCCAAAACATAATTAGATTTTCACACAAATCCTGAAAGTATGCAAAGATAATCCAATCAAACAAAGGAGACAAAAATATATACTTTGTCATTTATTTATTGAGAAAAATTATCTGGTGTTAAATATTTGTGAGTGGCAAAAGTATGTGAATCTTTGTTTCAGTATCTGGTGTGACCCCCTTTTGCAGCAATAACTGCAAGTAATGTTTCTTGTAACTGCTGATTAGTCCTGAACAACGGCTAGTAGGAATTTTAGCCCATTCCTCAGTACAGAACCACTTCAACTCTGTGATGTTGGTGGGTTTCCTCCTATGAACTGCTTGCTTCAGGTCCTTCCACAAAATTTCAATTGGATTAAGGTCCGGAATTTGACTTCCGAATTAATGTTTTTTCCAAATATTAACTTTGTTCTTTTTTTAACCATTCGTTGGTAGAACGACTTGTGTGCTTGGGGTCGTTGTCTTGCTGCATGACCCATTTTCTCTTGAGATTCAGTTCTCAGACAGATGTCCTGACATTCATGGGTAGTCATGGCCTAATGGATAGAGTCGGACTTGTAACCCGAAGGTCGCGGGTTCGAGTCTCAGGTCCGGCAGGCATTGTCGAGAACGACTTGTGTGCTTGGGGTCGTTGTCTTGCTGCATGACCCATTTTCTCTTGAGATTCAGTTCTCAGACAGATGTCCTGACATTCATGGGTAGTCATGGCCTAATGGATAGAGTCGGACTTGTAACCCGAAGGTCGCGGGTTCGAGTCTCAGGTCCGGCAGGAATTGTCGGTGTGGGGAGTGAATAACCAGCACTCTCTCCACCCTCAATACCACCCTTGAGCAAGGCACCAAACCCCCAACTGCTCCCCGGGCGCCACAGCATTGGCTGTCCACTGCTCCGGGTGTGTGTTCACGGTGTGTGTGTTCACTGCTGTGTGTATGCACTTGGATGGGTTAAATGCAGAGCACAAATTCCAAGTACGAGACACCATATTTGGCCACACGTCACTTCACTTTCACTTTCTCCTTCAGAATTTGCTGGTATAATTCAGAATTCATTGTTACATCAATGATAGCAAGCCGTCCTGGACCAGATACAGCAAACCAGGCCCAAACCATGATACTACCACCACCATGTTTCACAGATGGGATACGGTTCTTATGCTGGAATGCAGTGTTTTCTTTCTCCAAACATAACGCTGCTCATTTAAACCAAAATGTTCTATTTTGGTCTCATCCATCCACAAAACATTTCTCCAGTATTCTTCTGACTTGTCCACATGATCTTTAGCAAACTGCAGGTGGGCAGCAATGTTCTTTTTGGAGAGCAGTGGCTTTCTTCTTGCGACTCTGCCATGGACACCATGGTTGTTCTGTGTTCTCCTGATGATGGGTTCATAAACATTAACATTAGCCAATGTGAGAAAGGCCTTTAGTTGCTTAGAAGTTAGCCTGCAGTCCTTTGAAACCTAGTGGACTTTTACACGTCCTGCTTTTAGAGTGTTCTTTGTTGGTGGAGCACTCCTGGGGAGGGTAACAGTGGTCTTGAATTTCCTTCATTTGTACACAATCTATCTGACCGTGGATTGGTGGGGTCCAAACTCTTTAGAGATGGCTTTGAAATCTTTTCTAGCCGGATGAGCAACACCAACTCTTTTTCTGAGGTCCTCAGAGATCTCATTTGTTTGTGCCGTGATACACTTCCACAAACATGACCAAACTTTGATAGATCCCTGTTCTTTAAATAAAACAGGGCACACACTGACACCTGATAGTCATCTCTCTGATTAAAAACAGCTCTGATTCGGACTCTAATTTCACCTTCAAATTAACAGCTAATCCTTGAGTTTCACATACTTTTGCCCCTCACAGATATGTAATATTGGATAATTTTCCTGAATAAATAAATGACAAAGTATATATTTTCATCTCATTTGTTTGTTTGGGTTCTCTTTGTCAACTTTCAGGACTTATGGGTTATACTTATGCAGAAATATAGACAATTCTAAAGGGTTCACAAACTTTCAAGTGTATGTGTATATATATATATATATATATATATATAAAATAGTATTTTCCTATGCTGTGTTGTATTTATTTATTTATTTGTTTGTTTGTTTATTATATGTACTATTTATTAATCCTAAGGTTGTTTGTTTGTTTTTATCCTAAATGTGTATTTATTAATCCTACATGTATTTATTAATTCTAAATTTATTCTAAATTGATATTTATTTATTATAAAATTATTGGTTCCTCGAGCTGAAGGGATCCCCCGAATTTGGTGCGGATCCGCCGCGCCGTTACGGAGATATGGCCGTTCAAAGTTTCAATGGTATTGCATACACTTAAGCTTTAAAGCGTTTCATCCAGGTCACCGGTAGCAAACAATTGAGCTTGCTCTGCTGGACAAACTACGTAATTACACCATTTACAAACATTTTATCTGCGTTTTATGTTCTGTAAAAAAAAGTTAATATCGGCGGCATATTCACCGATACTGATATATCTGCGACAGGCTCATATCGACCGATAAAATCGGCAAAACGATATATCGTTTGTGGTCTAGTAGAAATGTCTTAGTAAGTCATTTATTCGATTTGTTCAGATGGCTGATTCATTTAGGAATGAAGTAAATGGCTCTCTTTATGAATGGGCCTTTGAATTATTGGTTCACCCAATTCCTTCAGAATGCGAATTCATTTAGAAACAAATCACTGTTGTGTTTTGCTCACAGATGCACAACAGTTCTGCTGTGGCTTTATAGGTAATATTGCCATTGGAAAAACTGAGCAAAAACAGACAATACTGTGTCTAAAATATAACACAATATTAACTTCTTACTTATTGAACTGTATAAAATCAATATCACATTGCACATTGAGCTATTTGGGACAAAAACAGCACTGATACTGCACTCGTTGCTAGTGTGATATTGCTAAACAACATCATACGATATAAATATAAGAAAAAAAAAACTCATACAGGGGCATTTTTGCCCCAAATCTCTTTAATTTTAGGGGCATATAACTGCATGCTACTGGCTACATCACACAGTGAGTTGTTTCCTTACATCATGTTCATCACCAGTCACCTGTATGAAATGTAAGATGACCTACGCAGGTCAGGGGCAGGGCGTGTGCGTTAAATGCGTTAAAAACATTTTAACATGTTAAATCAACAGCCCTACTTTAACCAGGATAAAAACGTGCAGCTCGACAATTGAAAGCTGGTGCTCATATGCACGCCGTGATTCATCTTGAAATTATATGATTCTATTTGCGTCCTCTGATTGGTTCTGTTGACTTGGAGGCTTTTGCTGGCAAAGGGATGCGTTGTTTAGAGGTTTCTGCCAGCGAACCAGTATTTCTGAATGGGCTGAGGCTGGGATTTAGTGGGTTTGAAGCTACAGTATTTAATGAACTTATGAGGTGGCATTTAGCGGCTTTTGCATCTGAAGTCTTCATACATACATATATATCACTAACTAGGTACATATCCTAAAAGCTCCTTTTAATGGTGTGTGTATTATGCTCCCTACAGAAACATGGAGGGTTTGAAGTTTTCTAGCAACACCATGCAGGTGAGTTTTGTGTGTCAGCGCTGCAGTCAACCACTGAAGCTCGACACATCCTTCAACGTCTTAGACAGAATGACTATCCATGAGCTCACAGGTATGACCATACACAATTTTAAACTGGTCTCTTTCCACAGACAGAGAGAGCTGGAGCTAATCAATTAAGAAGCAGACTGAGTTTGACTTGTCTTTTTTTTTGTGCAGCTCCATTATTGACGGTGACAGCCAATAAACAGTCGGAAAGCAGTGAGGGCAGCCGTTTTCCTGAGGTGAGTATATCACACCAACAAGCTTGATTTGTGATCTTGTTGGCTCTTATGTGTACAGAAGCTCTTCCATACAAACAAGAAGTGGTGTGGATGCAGTAGTTGCTTTGGTAACGAACAATGATGCCTGCTTATGATAACATCCTGAATCTGACATGATAACTATGCACAGACACACACACACACATATATACAGAGGCGGACTTAACCATTAGGCAAAGGTAGGCGACTGCCTTGGGCCCCCAAAAGCAAAGGGCCCCCTAAAATGCTTTTTATATGCGAGATGCGCGTTCAAACGCGCAAGTGGTTGCTCTGGTGTTCATTACCACGACAACCGTCTGTGCGTCCGCGTTGAACGTGCTTCTTAGCAAAAGTAGGGCGATGTAGAAAATGGGGACGGAATCCCGGAATCTATTCATAAAAACTGAATTTACTGTGTAACGCGGAATGTGACGGAATGAACGGCGCAGACGCGCGTTTCGTTTGCTAGTTTGCTATTTAAGCACACGCAACACTCGCGGTTGTCGTCTGTAGTAGTTAAATAGTATTTTTGACATTTAATATTCACATACACTAGTCCATATCGCGTTTTGATTGAAGTGTACTGAATTGCATTTGATTTATTCATTCAATATTTGACGAATTCCGTGACATTGCTTGTTACACAGTAAACTTCTGTTGTGTAGCATTTTGAATGGCCTACAAATATCATACATCTGAAGCTATAATTTTAAAGGGGTCATATGATGCGATTTCAAGTTTTCCTTTCTCTTTGGAATGTTACAAGCTGATTGTGCATAGATAAGATCCCTGAAGTTGCAAAGACTAAAGTCTCAAAACCAAAGAGATATTCTTCACCTGCTTTCAGATGGAGCAGCATTTACTACACAGAGCCGTAGTTCACTAACAAGCTATGCAAAATCGCGTTCATAATTGCAGACAATATAATCGCTCGATAATGAAATCGAAAAAATCGAAATAATCTGCGATTATGAAAGCTGTTTGCGTAGCTTCTCAGTGAACTATGGTTCTGTGTATACCACATTTAATAACATGTTTTTACTCCAAACTCACTTCATAATGTCAGTCGAGTGTTTGAAGTAAATCCCTCTGTGAGATGATGTGGATTCTTACACAGAATAAGGCACGCAACATATATCATAGCGAAGCAATGATAAAGGCTATGTCGATTAGCATTGCATTATTATATACTTTAATATAATAAACATTATAATAAGATGAACTCAGATATTATGACTAATAAACACACAACTACGACAATATGTGGTTATATATTGTCGTAGTTGTGTGTTTATTAGTCACGTTGAATCAATGAAAGCAGTTAAATCTTCTGTTTATTCAGCAACCGCTATATGGTTTTCCTGGATTTCTTCTGCGGGGCGTATTTGGAGTTTCCGTGCGAGAGTGCCCTCTGGCCTTCGGATGGAGATTTACTACTGATCATAGAACCGTGTTTTACTGAAAGATACGCATGACAATCACAGCTTCTGCCTAATCGCGATTTGTCGCTTTTGCGATTGAATTTTGATTAATCGTGTAGCCCTAATATATGTACAGTGCCTTGTGAAAGTATTCATTTTTTTCACATTTTGTTATGTTGCAGCCTTATGTTAAACTGCTTTAAATTACTTCCAACCCCCCCCTCA
>NW_015547632.1:177120-177457 GCF_001515605.1 Sinocyclocheilus anshuiensis
AGTCTACAATGCATACACCATAATGACAAAGCAAAACAGGTTTGTAACAACTTTGCAATTTATTAGAAATAAAAAACTGAAATTATTCCATTGCATGAGTATTCATACCCTTTTCTGGGACACTTGAAATTTAGCTCAGGACCACTCATATCACTTGTAGATGTTACTACACTTCGAGTGGAGTTAACCTGTGGCAAATTCATTTGAATGAGTATGATTTGGAAAGGCACACGCCTCTCAATAAAAGGTCTAACAGCTGAAAATGCATATCAGAGTAAAAACCAAGCCCTGAGGTCAAAAGAACTGCCTGTAGAGCTCAGAGACAGGATTGCATCAA
>NW_015547632.1:177609-178924 GCF_001515605.1 Sinocyclocheilus anshuiensis
TCCCCCCCCCCCCCCCCCCCCACATCAGTCTACAATGCATACACCATAATGACAAAGCAAAACAGGTTTGTAACAACTTTGCAATTTATTAGAAATAAAAAACTGAAATTATTCCATTGCATGAGTATTCATACCCTTTTCTGGGACACTTGAAATTTAGCTCAGGACCACTCATATCACTTGTAGATGTTACTACACTTCGAGTGGAGTTAACCTGTGGCAAATTCATTTGAATGAGTATGATTTGGAAAGGCACACGCCTCTCAATAAAAGGTCTAACAGCTGAAAATGCATATCAGAGTAAAAACCAAGCCCTGAGGTCACCTTTAGAGCTCAGAGACAGGATTACGTCAAGGCACAGATCTGGGGAAGAGTTCAGAAAAATATTCTGCTGCATTGAAGATTCACAGAAGCATTTAGCCTCCATTATCCATAATGGAAGAAGTTTGGAACAACTAGTACTCTTCCTAGAGCTGGCCTCCTGGCCAAACTGAGAAATTGATGGAGAAGGGCCTTGGTTAGACTGGTGACCAAGAAGATGATGGTCACTCTAGTTGAGCGCCCTGATCTTATATGCAGATAGGAGAAACTTAAATAAAGACAAACATCACTGCAACACTCCACAGGTCCGGTCTTTATGGTGGTGTGGCCAAACTCAATCCTCTCCTCATTGAAGACACATGAAAACCCACTTAGAATTTGCAACAAAGCACCTAAATAACTCTCAAATTGTGAGAAACAAGATTATCTGGTCTGATGAACCTCGGAGGAAACCAGGCACTGCTCATCACCTGCACAGTACCATCCCAACACTAAAGTGTGGCGGTAGCAGCCTCATGCTGTGGGGCTGTTTTTCAGCGCCAGGGACTGAGGGACTCGTCAGAGTAGAAGGAAAGCTCAACACAGCAAAATATTGAGATAGCCTTAATGAAAACATAGTCCAGAACATTTAGAACCTCAGACTGGGCAGAAGGTTCACCTTCCAACAGGACAATGACCCTAAGCACACAGCAAGAGTGGCTTATAGACAACTCTGTGAATGTCCTTGAGTGGCCCAGCCAGAGCCTGGGCTTGAATCCAATCAAACAGAGAAGAAGGAGGCGGGAACTGGCGAACATTTGAACAAAACTTTAATAATAAAATAAATGCAAAATAGTCGCCCCTCGTGGACGACTCTCGCGCACAAACAGAACCAAAACACAAAATAAAATCCAGGCCTGGTCCTCTCTCCTCCAACACTCGTCACTCCTCCTTTTATCCTTCCGGAGCTCCTCCGTGGGACTCGAGACCGGTGAGTGGCGCAGGTGTCGCGCAT
>NW_015547632.1:189556-190499 GCF_001515605.1 Sinocyclocheilus anshuiensis
AATCGTGCTTCTCTCCCGCACCACACCGTGACAGATTTCAGTGTACTTGAGTCATATATAGCAGATTCTGTTAAATATAGTAGATCATCCGGGTATTCCAGTGTAACAAAGTTCGTAGTTCGGGAAGAAGGAGGCGGGAACTGGCGAACATTTGAACAAAACTTTAATAATAAAATAAATGCAAAATAGTCGCCCCTCGTGGACGACTCTCGCGCACAAACAGAACCAAAACACAAAATAAAATCCAGGCCTGGTCCTCTCTCCTCCAACACTCGTCACTCCTCCTTTTATCCTTCCGGAGCTCCTCCGTGGGACTCGAGACCGGTGAGTGGCGCAGGTGTCGCGCATAAACCTGAAAATGTCTGCCAGCCCCCATCCAAGCTGACAGAGCTTGAGAGGTGAAGAGGTGAGAAGAATAATGGCAGATAATTGCCAAATGCAGATGTGCAAAGCTTGTCGCATCATACCAAAAATACTTGAGACTGTAAAGGTGCTTCAACTAAGTACTTCTGTCACAGGGTGCTACTGTGAGGAGCACGGAACGAGGAAACCAGGAGACCAGGAGTACAAACCAATGAGTTTATTTCAATCGCGGGGAATCACACGTAGCACAAGGGAGTTGACATAAACAATACCGGACAACACTAACTAAAAGGACTCAGACTTTTAAACACAGGATGACGAGGGACTAAGGAGACACACCTGCAATCATAGGAAATTAAACATGGGAAACACGGTGTATGGAGTGTAGACTGATGTGGAAAAAAAGTTAAAGCAGTTTAACGTAAGGCTGCAACATAAGACGTGAAAAAGTATGAATGAGTATGAATACTTTCGCAAGGCACTGTGTATATATATATATATATATATATATATATACAGTGGGTACGGAAAGTATTCAGACCCCCTTCAATTTTTCACTCTTTGTTATATTGCAGCCATT
>NW_015547632.1:190639-195229 GCF_001515605.1 Sinocyclocheilus anshuiensis
TATATATATATAGATATATAAATATTAGGGGTGCAACGGTTCTCGGTAAAAGATGCATTTTACGCATCTACGCATTTGTACCGTGATCTCAGTTCTAACAAAGGATTAGGATGAAATGTTTTGGCGAAAAAACAAAGCTTCAAATACACATTTGGAGTGACAACTTTCGTTATTGTACAGCACAGGCATTGCTGTCTCGTGTCTGCGTCCGTGTGTCTTTCTGCAATCACACAGCCAAACCGCTAGAAGGCGCTGTCGACTACAGGCACAAAGCGCAGCAGAAGAAGAGTTTGTTTATCTCTGTGAAGCAGCGGCAGTGTAAACAAATAGACTAAAATTTATAAGCATTTAGTGGAATTCTCTCTTAAAATATGCTATTGTGTAGTGTTGTTATATGAACAAATATATTATTACATTTTTGGATCTCTAGATTCATTCATGATTTGAGCTTCGTCCTGTGTGATCAGCCTCACTGCTGTCATTGGAAGCTTTAGGCAATCAGACTCTATTACATTCATTTCCAATGGATTTGACATTATGTAAATATTGATTCAACCAGCCAAAGTGACTAGTGGGAGTGGCTGTATTACACGCCACTACTGAAATCGGATTGGTTTGATACTTTTAACAAATTATATAAATAAGTTATCTTTTTATAAGCATTAACATTATTCACCAATATATGTTCATGTATAAAATTCTGTTTTCACACTGCAGTCACAAATTCATATTGGTTTTCATAGTAACAACACTAAAGGCCCGTTCACACCAAGGACGATAACTATAAAGATAACGATAAAGATATAGTTCTAAAAATCATTCTCAATATTAAAGAATAGCAGAGTCCACACCACAACTATAACGATAAAGACAAAGAGAAACGATATCGTTGGAATCACTTTTCAAAACGATTTTTCTCCAGCTGATGAACGATAAAAAACTGACAGTCAATCAGAATCCATCCTGCTGTAAAGAGCTCAAGAATTTAAAGTGGCAGACGCGCGTGTGCTTAGAATAAACAGACGATATCGTTCGCTGGTGTGGGCGCTAATATCGTTATCTTTATGGTTATCGTTCTTGGTGTGAACGGGGCTTAACTTACGGTGGTTCACTGTTTTTAAGTTAGTTAGCAATGAAAGTTTCAAAGATATTTAGTGCAGTATCCAAATCTAAACTCATCGTAAATTGATTTGTTATTTGAATCTGTTTTTTAAAAACTGACAATCTCTAGATACACAGTGTATTGAAAGGAAAAATAAATGGACAATGTTTATAATAGAATAAGAAATATTACAGCAGTATTATTTTTCATGTTCAATAAAGCAACAGTAGCCTTTTTTCAATAAAACTTAAACATGCTTTATAAAAACACTTAACCCTTGTGTGCTCCTCATTTGGAAGTCACACTCATGGTCTTCGCGGTCAAAAGTGACAGGACACCTGAAATGTAACTTTATTTTTCTTCAGTAAAATCAGTCTAATATATTTTTGTTCGATAATATTTTTTCTTTTGTATTTTGAGAGAATTTTATGGTACTAATTAATATTTATGCAATAATTATGATCAGTTTTTCTAATTGAAAATAGTATTAAAAAAAATCAAATTTTAAAATTATTTTTCAATTAATGCAGTATTTCAGATTTAAATGGAGACTAGGCCTTTAAAATCCAGTTTTTGTTGGCAGAATAGCACCTCCTGGTGAGAGCAAAAAAAAAAAGAAAAAACCTGTAATTTCATGGTGTAACCACAATATTCCTGTACAGGGCTCTATAGAGAGGCTTGTGAATTCCCTAGTTGTTTTTATACATAATTGTTTACTTTTATTAGGTTGTGGATTTAAATGTATATTAAGGCATTCACAAAGACTACTTTTTGTCAAATTTTATATTTTTTGTTGTTTTAAATGTTGATTTGAAGTGTAGGGTTTTATTATTATTACTACATTCAAACCTGAACACAGAAAGCATTTTGTTACAAAAAACATAAAAATTCTATAAAATTGTAACAAAAATTAATAGGAATGCTTTATCAGAGCTTAATCCTTCTGGGATTTTAATCTCTTATTTCAGTCTTCTGACTCATTTTGGCTATATGGTTATAGCTATACCAATTCATTTGAGTATGTATAATTCTGTAGATGTGTGTCTGTGAGTGTGTGTGTGTGTGTGTGTGTGTAAGTAAGTGTGTGTGAGTGGATGTATCTGTTTTACACTCTTGATGTTTTAGAGTGTAACCCCTTGCTTGCTGTACACTTTTTTTACCGCATTGTAGTTAAATTATTGATTTTATTTTACATAGTTGCAGTGTTTTTTTCTGCATTGTGGGGGATTTGTAGATTGTACACACAAAAATTTTCTGTATTTTCGATTTTTTTTTTCCACATTTCCCATTCATTTCCTATGGTCGGTCATTTTTGACCGAAGACCATGAGTGTAACTATTTTTTACGACCACTTAGCTTTTTTTAATCATGCCCTCAATTTTTTATTTTTTTTTGTGTTCACATACCAAGTGCCATAAAAGTCACCAAGTTTCGTACCATTCCAGTGAAGCTACGATTTTTCAAAATTCAAAATGTAAAATTCGTTCAAGTCAAAGCATATATTAAATTCTGGGCTGCCGTTTTAGCTCATATAATATTAGCTTTATAATATTACCTATAAAGCCACAGCATCTCCGAGCAACACACAGTGGTGATTTTTCATAAAAATAAATAAATAAAGTGATATTTCACCCGAAAAGAAAAATTCAGTCATCATTTACTCAGCCTTAATAACTATTTAATAACTATTGAATAGTTTATATGTTTATCGGTGTGTTTGGTATGTGTGTGAATGATAATTAATCACTAAAATGTTGATATCAACCAATTATTGATAAAATGTCCTCATTATATAAATCATGTGTAAATTATACTCTGCAGGAGCTGGAAAATTTGAATGTTACCAAAAGATAACATGTTGATTTATGTGTGGGGAGGACAAACATAGCTGCACCCTAATACAAAGACAATGTCAAGTCAAGTCAAGTCACCTTTATTTATATAGCACTTTTAACAATACAGATTGTGTCAAAGCAACTGTACAGCATTAATTAGGAAGATATTGTGTCAATAATGCAAAATGATCATTGAATTCAGTGATGTCATCATCCAACTCAGTTCAGTTTAAATAGTGTCTGTGCAATCAAGTCGACGATATCGCTGGAAATGAAGTGTCCCCAACTAAGTGAAAGTGAAAGTGACGTGACATGTGGCCAAGTGGAATTAGTGCTCTGCATTTAACCCATCCAAAGTGCACACACACAGCAGTGAACACACACACCGTGAACACACACCCGGAGCAGTGGGCGTACGAGTTTTTAGGTCCTATAATTAACTCATCTGTTTTTTTTTTTTCAGAATTTAACAGTAAGAAATTACTCGTCATCCAGTTTTTTATATCGACTATGCATTCCGTTAGTTTTTAAAATCTATAGCACACTATCTGATGCGTTACTGTAGCTGACGGCTGCTTGGTTACAATTTTATCTTAAAAGTATCGATCTTGGAAGTAAAGTAGTTCATAAAGTCATTACTGCTGTGCTGTTGGGAAATGTCAACACTTGTTGATGCTTTATCTTTCGTTAATTTACCACTATATTGAATAACTATCTAGGGTTATCTTTGTTTTCTTCTAAAAGAGATGAAAAGTAATCAGATCTAGCAGTTTTTAATGCTTTTCTGTAGGATAGGGTACTTTTCCTGAAAATATTGTTATAAATTGTAGCAACACCTCCCCCTTTACCTTTTGGACGTGGCTGATGTTTATAACCGTAATCTTGGGGGGTAGACTTCACACACCTCTTTAATGTTATTTTTGTCTAATTGGTTGAAACCCCGCCAGGGATTTTTCTAACAGGCGAGTTTAAAACTCATGATACCAATACAATTTGGGGCTTTTTGTGGGCTGGCTTTTGAACAATGCGTTGAGCGTTCTTTTTCCTTTTTTACTATTGGGATTTTTGGCCTGTATGCCTGCTGCTTCTCTACCATCATGAGGAGATAAGCCATCTAGTCTTCTCACACTCTTCTTCTTTTGCTTCTTATACATAGTTTTTTTCCCATTGAGAGTCTTTTTTTCTAAGTTTTGCCACAAAGCTGTATCTCTGACTTTGTATTTGCTTGCCTCAAACCAGTCTACGATACTCAGCATCCATCCTGCAGCCAATGCCTATAGCTGTTGGCCTTCCAAGACATCACTCCAGATGCAGCCAGACCGTCAGCGAATCAACAAACATGGGAATCCCCCTTTCAGCAGACAATGGCACAAAAGGGAATCCACAACAGATTTAATCCATGGATTACATCCTAACACAAATAATACCTCCAGATTCTAGCTGAACTGGTGCATTTACTATTAGGGATGGGCATTCCAAGCAAAAATAATATTCGAAAATCGCTTATGAACAGAGAGGAAGAGAGACGGGATTCACACTTTCAATCTGTACGATAAACTGTTTAATTCAAAAGATCGGTTACCTTAACTCCAGCCATATAATGATTGTAATGTGCTGAAACCTATATATATATATATATATATATATATATAT
>NW_015547632.1:195374-201113 GCF_001515605.1 Sinocyclocheilus anshuiensis
ATGCACTGAATCTCCACAAATTAGTGTCGTTACTATGACAACCAATTTGAATGTGACAAGCAACTGGTGTCTGAAAAGAATTATATACATACATATATATATATGTATATGTATGTATATAATATATAATAAACATAACCGAATGACGGCATTACTGTAACCGTTATATGCTACGCAAGTCTTTTTTTTTAATGCCACGCAAGTCTACAGTGTGCGCATGAGACAATGTGTTCTTCTGTTGTCTTAGACAGCTTTTTAGCGCCACCCTCTGCTTACATGAACGCGTCACCACCGCATCAGCACGAAAACATGGGGAATTTTTTAAAGACAATAATCCTACAACCTATTCGATATTCTATAATTAAACTAATCGAATATTCAAAAATCGTGACCCATCCCTATTTACTATAAAGTTTCATAGTATCATTGAAAACTTAATGTGAGGATTAAATTAAATGATTAAATTAAATGATTGATGGTTCAGGTCTAAGAAATTGCATAGATTACTAGAAACTTGGGATTCCATATTTTCACTCTTTTTAAAGTCATCATTTCCTCTCTTTCTTTCTTTCTGTAATGTGTGTGAGTGTGTGTGTGTTTATGTGTTAGATCAGTTTGCATGTCTTGGAATTGTCCAATAAATTAAATTCAAGTTTATTTTTATAGCGCTTTTCACTAGTGTTAATTTCGTTAACAAAGACTATGACGATAAATGTTCGTCGACAAGCTTATTTCCCATGACTAAGACGAGACGAAGATGAGACGATAATAAGGTCAATAAACGATAACTAAGACTATACCAACATGCAATTTCGTTGACGAAATAAGACGAGACTAAAATGTATTCAAAAAGATAAAAACTTTATCAAAAACTTTACCATGTTATTGCGCACAGCTCTACACGCCTCTGCTAGGCGAGCTTTCATGAGTGCGGTAGCCAGATATCACGAGTTAAAATCCCCGAATCAGAGCTTCGCTGTTACAAGGTTACATTTTCTGCCCGGTGTTTTGCTTAATTTAAGCAATCTGGCAGTCATGCGCACGCGCTCGCTCCTTATTGCGGAAGCGCCGCCACTGATGATCTGAAAACAGCGACAAACAAGCTGGAGTTGCGATCTAATTGAAAGCATCAGTCAGACGGTCTGTGTTCTGTCATGAGACCTTTGACTATATTGAGTAAACGCACTTACTCAAACGCTGTTGTTTTAATAGAGAAATAGGCTATTAATATTTTTCGTTTGTTTTAGCTGTTTTCATAATGTAGACCGAGAGATTGCTTAAGTCTTTGGTATTCATTTATATAATAAAAAGCCTATAATAAATCAGTACACTAGATGAAGTAAAATACACCATGTATATAGCCTATGTCCACATTCTATTGATTTGTGCTTACTGGTGAAAGTGCAATACCTGAAATGCAAAAGTAAATTTCTCAAATGACAACAAACATTACGATTATAATTTTGAGAAAAAAATATTTTTGTATCAGTTTAACCATTATACAGAATGACGAAAATGATTTCAATAACTAAAACCTTACTAAAATGCTCATATCTCTATTACCAGACGTATCCTCAAAGCATTCTGAAGCAGAATCCGACAAATTATCAGAGTCTGTGCGACTGCCAGTTACAACCGATGACCTATAACCGCTTATTGTGCATTTATGATGATGTTTGGAATTGTGGCTATGAAATGTTACGTAGACATTAGTTTTAAAATTACAGTGCAAAAATGGGCATTGCACTGACATGTCTCATGCCTTTTCAGATGTTTACCCAGATGTCTGACAAAGTTGTTTTTTTTTTCAGTACAAACATTGTGATAATCACATAGGTCACAGTTAAATGTAGCTTGCACCGTCTTTTTATCAGAATTTGTGTGGACCCTATATACAGTAGATGAGTTTTCAACGCACCTGGGGCCTCATGTATAAAACTTTACGTAGATTTCATCCTAAATGTGTGCGTACGCACAAAAGCTGGATTTTGCGTATGTACAAAAGTTTTCAGATTTATAAAGCCATGCGTACGCCAGAACCTGCGAAAAATTCTCTTTGTAATACCCAGTCAGCGGAAGATTGTGCGTACATGAATCTTCACCCCGTCTCCTCCCCGAAATAGCCATATATGGAGCTTACAACGCCTAGTTTTAATATGCATAACGTCATCTGCATATCATTTCCATGCATATTCCATCCACGTGACACCATGTTTAACGCAGTTAAGGGTAGGCCTACAATACATTAGGAAAATATGAGATACGTACTATAAATGCTTTTTGAGACATCACATTGCTATTCAAATTATATGCAATTCTGCCTATAAAGTAAACATATATTTTAGAATGTATATTTGAATGGATATAGGCCTTATTTTTTTGCAGTGTAAATAACTGACTCACCGTGTCAATAACGAAAACATTCTGAAAATAAAACGTGCATACCTTACAGTTTCCCTTCAAATTCTATCTTTTAAATATGGTGTTTGTCACAATATTGGGAAGAGCACGAAAGTGGTTATCATTAGGCTACTGTCTGCGCGACACCTGTGATCAGAGGTTTTAGAGTACTGTCATCAAACCTGTTCAAAATAATGGGTTTTAATGTTTTTGTCTCGTCGCTCCAGGACACGGCATCACAGTATGGTAAGGGGTGTAACATTTCCGTCACACGCTTGATATTGGGAAGAGCACGAAAGTGGTTATCATTAGGCTACTGTCTGCGCGACACCTGTGATCAGAGGTTTTAGAGTACTGTCATCAAACCTGTTCAAAATAATGGGTTTTAATGTTTTTGTCTCGTCGCTCCAGGACACGGCATCACAGTATAAGGGGCGTAACATTTACGTCACACGCTTGAGGTTTGAGGTATTCAGCCAATCACAACGCACTGGATAGCTGGCCAATCAGAGCACACCTCGCTTTTCTGACCGATGAGCTTTGTAAAAATCGTTGTGTTTCAGAAAGGCGGGGCATAGAGGAGAAACAATAATGTAGTATGTGGAAAATAATGTTTTTTGAACCTTAAACCGCATAAACACATTTCATTACACCAAATACACAAAATAATGTTCTTTTTAGCAACATCATATGACCCCTTTAACAGATGGTGAGCCAGGTATTCTGGCTAACGAGGCAATAGAAGTCATATGCAAGACTTCCAAACGCAACTTAAATGTGCAGCAAAATCCATCGCAACAAAAGACAAAAACTTTATTATTTAAAGTTACATAATTAAAATTTAGGAAAAGTAAAGTACAACGGTCATCAAAAAAGGGGACTCACCATATAGATTCCTCTGGATAATCGCCCACGTGCTGTCTCGTCTTTCATAAAGATTCTTCTTCGGCCGTTTACTGAACACTGTTTCTCCCGCATTAAAATGTAGACGTTGACGCACAGCAAGATTGCGCCATGGTCACGTACTGAGGGTGTGGTTTAGCACGAGAGAAAGTCAGATTCCGATTCCCGATTTTGGAATCAATGGGATTCGAATCCAAGAATCGATTCCTCACTGTTGTTTTTGATTCTTTTTCAATTCTTGTTTTTTTAGATTGGAGGAACCTAATTTCGCCATGACTGCTGGAAAAAAAGTCGTAGAAAGTAGCCTTCTCATAATAAGAAGCGTTATTTGTAAAAATTACGATGCATTTCTGTAGCTCAAATTGATTTTAAATTGTAATTTTGTCTGCATTGCGCATGAAATTAGTCATAGCCCACAGCTCAGCAGTAGACATGCGTTTATTACATGAATGGAACAAGACGTGTCTAAAATAAACGTGCACAGTTCAGCTGAATGATGAAGTTTACTTTAACGGTATGCTTTGCCCAAAATTAACAAACTGTACACCGAAACAAAATAACCAGAGCATTAACAACAACACATTGATATAAGAGCTTGTGGTTTATCTGTCAATCAGATGCGTTCTCAGCCACTGATCTGTGCTCTCAGCGTTTTCTTTCAGAATTATCATTGGCTGATAGAAAGGTTAAAAAATAACATTTTATTTAAAATGTAAATAAGAACAAGACCCTCGACCATGTCATGATCTATTCTGTCGTGCAGCACTCAAAATTGTGGACAACATAAGCCAGTTCCACCATAACCTCGGAATCGTTTTTTGGACTGGTTCATTAAAACGATCTATCCGAAAGAACCTTTTTCGTGGAAATGGATCAGACTTCTAAAAACTATTAGCGAGCAAGAGGCAAATTAATGGATGCTTCTCAAAACGGAAGGCTGCATCCTCAAACTCAGACGAGCTCAGTACCAACTTTTCATTCAGTTTATTTTCGTGAATCGACGTTCAGCGACGTTTGATGGCGTAGCAGCTGAGATATGCAGACTTTGTAGGATGCAGCCTTCCGTTTGAGAGGCACCCATAGATAAGCTTTGTTGAACTGAAAACGGCTCTGAATGAGGAGTCGTTTCCCCTTGATGGGATCGATTCCAGCCTTGGAATCGACTCTCGATTCCCAAAGCCTCAGAATCGAGTAATCTATTTTTTTTTATCGATTCCCAGCCCTATAAATAATGCCGTCGTTTATCGGAAAACATGTTGATAATTTGTTTTAATGTGTGGTTTATTTAAATCTAACAATTCAATAAAAAAATTAACAGTCCACATGTGCTAATTGTGTTCTGTTCTGTCTGTAAAGCGGATTATGCAAACTAATAAGATGACAGCATTGGCACTCACTCCGGATGTTGTTGTTGTTGTCCGCCAAATTAACTTCCAGGGTTCAACCATACATAATGCTGTGCACAATATACTACTACTACTACCACTACTACTACTACTAATAATTGTATTATTTTTCTACAATAATATTATATGTATGCAATAGGCATGTTTTATTAATAATAATAATAGCAATAATTTATTATTGCACAATTATATTATTATACCATTATACAGTATGCATGTTTTAAATAATAATAATAATAATAATAATAATAATAATAATACGAACTATTATTATTATTACTACTATTATTATTATTATTATTATTATTATTATTTTACAATAATGTTATTTTACAGTTATACATTTGGCACATTTAAGTTATTTTAAAATTCACTAAACAACAATTTTTCTTCACTGTTCCATAAACAAATGGTTGCAGTTTATTCCAAAATTAGCATTTGCTTATGGGAGGGCAGTTCCTAAATGAGATTGACTTAACTCAAATTAATAATTTGGCAGAAGTTTTTTTGGATGAACTTGCAAAGCGTTGTTCACAAAACTCATCTTTTTAAGTTTGTGAAAAAAAAAAAAACTAGGTTTAGGTTGAATACGTGTATTAAATATAGTTGTACTGACTTTTTCATGGATTTTTGCTGAGCCAACACAACAAAACCAGTAATTTAAACTTTTTCCAAGTTGGGTTTTTTACAGTGTATAGTGTCGAACGCAGCACTAAGATCAAGTAAAACTAGCAATGAGATGCAGCCTTGATCTGATGCAAGAAGCAAGTCATTTGTAATTTTAACAGGTGCAGTTTCTGTGCTATGGTGGGGCCTGAAACCTGACTGAAATTCTTCATAGAGATCTTTTTTTTGTTGTTTTTTTTGCAAGGAGGAGCACAATTGAGCAGACACAACTTTTTCTAAAATTTTAGACATAAACTGAAGATTTGAAATGGGTCTGTAATTTGCCAGTTCATTAGGATCTAGTTGGGGTCTCTTAATAAGAGGCTTAATAACCGCCAGCTTGAATGGTTTTGGGACGTGACCT
>NW_015547632.1:202115-202634 GCF_001515605.1 Sinocyclocheilus anshuiensis
GACACAACTTTTTCTAAAATTTTAGACATAAAAGGAAGATTTGAGATGGGTCTGTAATTTGCCAGTTCATTAGGATCTACTTGTGGTTTCTTAATAAGAGGCTTAATTGAATGGTTTTGGGACGTGACCTAAAGATAACGATGAGTTAATAATATTGAGAAGCGTTTCTTCTGCTACAGGTAACAACTCTTGCAGTAATTTAGTGGGTACAGGATCTAATAGGCATGTTGTTGGTTTAGATGCAGCGACAAGTTTATTTAGCTCATCCTGTCCTATCCAGTGTAAAGCACTGCAGTTTTTCTTTGGGTGCGATGAATGAAGCTGAAGTACTAGACGCTGTAGAATCTAAATTTGTTATTGTACACTGAACAAAATTATAAACGCATCACTTTTGTTTTTGCCCCCATTTGCCATGAGCTGAACTCAAAGATCTAAGAATTTTTCTATGTACACAAAAGGCCTATTTCTCTCAAATATTGTTCACAAATCTGTCTAAATCTGTGTTAGTGAGCACTTCTC
>NW_015547632.1:203238-203808 GCF_001515605.1 Sinocyclocheilus anshuiensis
CTTTATCAACAGTAACCAATAGGTCTGAGAGGAAATCTGCAAATTCTTTTAGGAAATCTGTATATGGCCCTGGCAGTCTATACACAGTAGCCAGAGCAAGAGATAGGAGAGATCTCTTTTGCATATCTGACAGTGTAACATTAAGAAGAATGATTTAGAATGAGTTAAACCTGTATCCTGTTTTCTGAGTAACATATCACTATATATTGTTGCAACACCGCAGCCACGACCAATCTGACGGGGCTCATGCTTATAACAGTAGCTTGGTGGAGTAGACTCATTTAGACCAATATAATCATTTGGTTTGAGCCAGGTTTCAGTCAAGCAGAGTACATAAAACCTATTATCTGTGATCATTTAATTTACAATGACTGCTTTGGGTGCGAGTGATCTAATGTTTAGGAGCCCAAACTTTAAAAATGGTTTTTGTTCATTTATTTTGCATTTTTCTGGTTTAATCACGACCAGATTTTTTTAGATCCTGCATTAAATTTATATTTTGACATCACTATTCGGGGAACAGACACAGTCTTTATAGATTGGACAGCGCAAGTACTTCTATCATTTAAG
>NW_015547632.1:204152-206795 GCF_001515605.1 Sinocyclocheilus anshuiensis
ATAGCAAAACTATTATCTGGGATCATTTCGTTTACAATAACCGCCTTTGGTGTGAGTGATCTAATGTTTAGGAGCCCAAACTTTAAAAATGGTTTTTGTTCATTTATTTTGCATTTTTCTGGTTTAATCACGATCAGATTTTTTCTAAATCCTGCATTAAATCTATATTTTGACCTCACTATTCAGGGAACAGACACTGTTTATAGATTGGACAGCGCAAGTACTTCTATCATTTAAGTGGGTAGAACAAAAGCCATCATAGCAGTCATTTGAGAATTGGCTTACTATTCATATGGAGCGTAGCGTCCTGGAGATGTTGTCCGACAGGAGTTCTGCTCCAACTCTGCTGGGGTGCAGGCCATCAACGTGAAAAAGCCTAGGTCGCTCCCAGAAAAGATTCCAATTATTAACAAAGAGCAGTTTCTGTTCTTTACACCATGACAATAACCATTCGTTTAAAGCAAAAAAGTCTACTGAGCCTTTCGTGTCCTCATCGATACGTGGGAAGTGGTCCTGACACGATGATCGTCGTCGCGGGCGATGTGCTGCTTACCGTCTCTATCAGGCTCCTGAAGTCCCTCTTCAGTGTTTCTGTCTGCCGCAGCTTGGTGTCGTTAACCCCCGCGTGCAGCACGGAGTGAAGGACATCTGGGAAGATCGCGTCCTGGGTGCACGGGGCCTGTGCAGAGAAGCATACAGAGTAGAGGTAGTGGGAGTGTTAGCAGCGCGCTGTATACTTACCCCGGTCTTGTAAGCGTCAGCCTGGGATGATTCTTTGATTAATAAAAAGTTAAAAAGAACAGCATTTATTCAAAATAGAAGCCTTTTGTAAAAATAAATATTTACTATCACTTTTTATCAATTTAACATATCCTTGCTGAATAAAAGTATTAATTTCTTTTGGGGGGAAAAAGTACTGACCCCAAAGGGAAACAAAGGGAATTAGTTATTATATTTATACAAGTTCCTCAGGTAGCTCTCCGCTACCTCAGCTGGGCCTGCTTCTCCACCAGGTCGCGGATCTGCTTCTCCACGGCCTCCAGCTCGAACTGCACCGCATGCAGCTCGAACGTGTCCTCACCTCCACTCAAAGTAGACACACATCCGCCATTAAAGCAAGTAACAATGAGTAAAACAATGGTAATGTGTGTGAATAGAGTTTTAGCAATATAAGCGAGATTAGCGGCAACCACGCTGGCGATGCTAAAGGGCTATAAGCTAATAGCGGACTCGGGAAATCAAAATAAAACTAGTGATAACAAGGCACTCTGATTGTTTTTGTTGTAGAATACGATAGGGGATATATTATAGAAACATTATAGAAACGGAAATGATGGTGTATAAAATTGATTTTAAGATAAAAATGATAAAAATTGGAATTAACTTGACGGAGCTCAAACTCAAAACAGCAACAAACAGGAAGTGACGTCAATAACGTCAATAAAGTTTCTTGTGTTTTGTGCTTACAAGTTAAGGTCTTAAACTGCCAATCTTGTTACCATGCTAATAAATAGTGTTTTAACTATATGTTTGGATATTAAAATCAGCTGCATAGATGCTAGTTACAGCCATTAAATTAATTTCTGGCAGATTCATTTGATCAGCCGTAAAATTGAGATTCCTTCAAAATTCCCTATAAATATAATAACTAATTCCCTTTGTTTCCCTTTGGGGTCAGTACTTTTTTTTCCCACAAAAGAAATTAATACTTTTATTCAGCAAGGATATGTTAAATTGATAAAAAGTGATAGTAAATATTTATTTTTACAAAAGGCTTCTATTTTGAATAAATGCTGTTCTTTTTAACATTTTATTAATCAAAGAATCCTGAGAACACTCTAAACACTCAAGCAACTGCCTAGCAACCACCCAGAACACACTAGCAACTGCATAGCAACACCCTGGCAACCATTCAGATTACCTTAGCAACTGCCTAGCACCACCCAGAACAACCTAGCAAAAATCTTTTTAAATGTTTATACTTTCAAACTAGGCTTTGACAAACTAACACCAAAATCTGTTTACAAACTTTACTCTTCTAATTTTGTAATTAATATTGCAAACATATTTGTGATCTTGAATATACAAAATTTAGAATTCTTTAAAAAAGTGTGTGTGTTATTTTAGGAGACCTTTTTGGAGAGCAAACAGGATGGTGTGTCTCGGAAATACATCCCACCCGCAAGGTATGATGACCCTGATGACACCTGTCTTTACACAAACACATATGTTCTGGTTAGAGCTGCATGATTAACCATTAAAGGGGTCATATGATGCGATTTCAAGTTTTCCTTTCTCTTTGGAGTGTTACAAGCTGTTCGTGAATAGATAAGATCCCTAAAGTTGCAAAGACTAAAGTCTCAACCCCAAAGAGATTTTCTTTATAAAAGTTAAGACTCGTCCATGCCCTCCTAAACACGCCCCCACATGTCTATGTCACTGTGTGGGAAGATTTGCATAACGCCGCCCAAATGTTCACGCAAAGAAAGAAGGCATAACTTTTATTCTCGCAATTTTTTTTATTCTTTCTGCCACCGCCGCCATGTCGTGGAGATTTGTGTTTCATTGTGAAAGCGAAAATACTTTGTTTGGGCTTCCAAAAGAGGACACAACTAGAAATCAGTGGTTAAGTTGTATTTACAA
>NW_015547632.1:208294-211087 GCF_001515605.1 Sinocyclocheilus anshuiensis
CAGAACAAGTACTTCTATCATTTAAGCGGGTAGAACACAAGTCATCAGGGCAGTTATTTGAGATTTGACTTACTAGTCATATGGTGCGTAGCGTCCTGGAGGTGTTGTCCGACATGAGTTCCGCTCCGACTCTGCTGGGGTGCAGGCCATCAGCGCGAAAAAGCCTAGGACGCTTCCAGAAAAGATTCCAATTATTAACAAAGAGCAGTTTCTGTTCTTTACACCATGACAATAACCATTCGTTTAAAGCAAAAAAGTCTACTGAGCCTTTCGTGTCCTCATCGATACGTGGGAAGTGGTCCTGACACGATGATCGTCGTCGCGGGCGATGTGCTGCTTACCGTCTCTATCAGGCTCCTGAAGTCCCTCTTCAGTGTTTCTGTCTGCCGCAGCTTGGTGTCGTTAACCCCCGCGTGCAGCACGGAGTGAAGGACATCTGGGAAGATCGCGTCCTGGGTGCACGGGGCCTGTGCAGAGAAGCATACAGAGTAGAGGTAGTGGGAGTGTTAGCAGCGCGCTGTATACTTACCCCGGTCTTGTAAGCGTCAGCCTGGGATGATTCTTTGATTAATAAAAAGTTAAAAAGAACAGCATTTATTCAAAATAGAAGCCTTTTGTAAAAATAAATATTTACTATCACTTTTTATCAATTTAACATATCCTTGCTGAATAAAAGTATTAATTTCTTTTGGGGGGAAAAAGTACTGACCCCAAAGGGAAACAAAGGGAATTAGTTATTATATTTATACAAGTTCCTCAGGTAGCTCTCCGCTACCTCAGCTGGGCCTGCTTCTCCACCAGGTCGCGGATCTGCTTCTCCACGGCCTCCAGCTCGAACTGCACCGCATGCAGCTCGAACGTGTCCTCACCTCCACTCAAAGTAGACACACATCCGCCATTAAAGCAAGTAACAATGAGTAAAACAATGGTAATGTGTGTGAATAGAGTTTTAGCAATATAAGCGAGATTAGCGGCAACCACGCTGGCGATGCTAAAGGGCTATAAGCTAATAGCGGACTCGGGAAATCAAAATAAAACTAGTGATAACAAGGCACTCTGATTGTTTTTGTTGTAGAATACGATAGGGGATATATTATAGAAACATTATAGAAATGAAAATTATGGTGTATAAAATTGATTTTAAGATAAAAATTAGACGATAAGGAATTAACTTGACGGAGCTCAAACTCAAAACAGCAACAAACAGGAAGTGACGTCAATAAAGTCTTGTTCGTTTCTTGTGTTTTGTGCTTACAAGTTAAGGTCTTAAACTGCCAATCTTGTTACCATGCTAATAAATAGTGTTTTAACTATATGTTTGGATATTAAAATCAGCTGCATAGATGCTAGTTACAGCCATTAAATTAATTTCTGGCAGATTCATTTGATCAGCCGTAAAACTGAGATTCCTTCAAAATTCCCTATAAATATAATAACTAATTCCCTTTGTTTCCCTTTGGGGTCAGTACTTTTTTTTCCCACAAAAGAAATTAATACTTTTATTCAGCAAGGATATGTTAAATTGATAAAAAGTGATAGTAAATATTTATTTTTACAAAAGGCTTCTATTTTGAATAAATGCTGTTCTTTTTAACATTTTATTAATCAAAGAATCCTGAGAACACTCTAAACACTCAAGCAACTGCCTAGCAACCACCCAGAACACACTAGCAACTGCATAGCAACACCCTGGCAACCATTCAGATTACCTTAGCAACTGCCTAGCACCACCCAGAACAACCTAGCAAAAATCTTTTTAAATGTTTATACTTTCAAACTAGGCTTTGACAAACTAACACCAAAATCTGTTTACAAACTTTACTCTTCTAATTTTGTAATTAATATTGCAAACATATTTGTGATCTTGAATATACAAAATTTAGAATTCTTTAAAAAAGTGTGTGTGTTATTTTAGGAGACCTTTTTGGAGAGCAAACAGGATGGTGTGTCTCGGAAATACATCCCACCCGCAAGGTATGATGACCCTGATGACACCTGTCTTTACACAAACACATATGTTCTGGTTAGAGCTGCATGATTAACCATTAAAGGGGTCATATGATGCGATTTCAAGTTTTCCTTTCTCTTTGGAGTGTTACAAGCTGTTCGTGAATAGATAAGATCCCTAAAGTTGCAAAGACTAAAGTCTCAACCCCAAAGAGATTTTCTTTATAAAAGTTAAGACTCGTCCATGCCCTCCTAAACACGCCCCCACATGTCTATGTCACTGTGTGGGAAGATTTGCATAACGCCGCCCAAATGTTCACGCAAAGAAAGAAGGCATAACTTTTATTCTCGCAATTTTTTTTATTCTTTCTGCCACCGCCGCCATGTCGTGGAGATTTGTGTTTCATTGTGAAAGCGAAAATACTTTGTTTGGGCTTCCAAAAGAGGACACAACTAGAAATCAGTGGTTAAGTTGTATTTACAACACTGTTCCAGAACAGTTCAAACCAAATATTTGTGTGTGTGCAACACATTTTACAGAGGACTGTTTCCTGAACCTGGGACAGTAGCCTACAGTGGCGGCTGTTCTGACTCACAGCCTGTAAGTATGTTTTCATATTTAAAGAATTTGCCACTGATGATTGAAACGCGAGTTTTGAGCAGTGTAGAGTAGCGCTTGTTGGTGTTTTCTCCGATCACAACTGCAGACATGGTTTAATGTTTACGTGGCGCGATATGCAGCGCAACGCGTAAAAAGACAGTATAAGTCATTATAATCAGTAATTATGTCCCCACTGGATGCAATGGATGCAACGTTTATAATGGGTTTTAATGTTTTTGTCTCGT
>NW_015547632.1:211146-213169 GCF_001515605.1 Sinocyclocheilus anshuiensis
ACAGTATAAGTCATTATAATCAGTAATTATGTCCCCACTGGATGCAACAAATGCCTCGTTTATAATGGGTTTTATTGTTTTTGTCTCGTCGCACTGGGACACGGCATCACAATATGGTAAGGGGCGTAACATTTCCATCACACGCTTGAGATATTCGGCCAATCACAACACACAAGATAGCTGGCCAATCAGAGCACACCTCGCTTTTCAGAACGATGAGCTTTGTAAAAAATCGACACGCGTTTCAGAAAGGCGGGGCATAGAGGAGAAAAAATAATGTGCAGTATGTGGAAAATAATGTGTTTTTTTTTACTTTAAACCACATAAACACATTTCATAACACCAAATACACAAAATAATATTATTTTTTAGCAACGTCATATGACCCCTTTAAAAGATTACAATCTTGATTTAAACACCGGAGTTTCCCACAGGTAAGAAATATACTTTTGATTGTAGTAGCCAGTGGAAAAGGCTGGCATTATACCACAAAAATGGCCTACTCTTATTACATGTGACAAACATCAAATAATGTGCATCATTTAACACAAAATATTGTACAAAGATTTATTGTACACTTCCATTAATTTGTGCTAATTTCGTCAGCTGCATTTTTAGTCACTGAAAACTGTAGACATTTTTAGTCATAAGTTTTATTAATAAGTATTATTGTTTATCATTTCAGTCAATCTTGTCTAAAAAAAAACTTCATTCTGTGTGATTTATTAGTCTGTTTACCCGTAAACCTCAATTTAGGTCCCCACCGTGACATGAGTCCCCATGAGTAATTTTGTGACATGAGTTTGTGTGTATTCAGGTTTAAGTCCCCACCAGAATAGAAAAACAGGTACACAAACACACACACACACACACACACACACACACACACACACTCAAACTGATGGTGACAAGAACTTTGTTTCACATTTGAGGGAGGGCTGTTAAGATCTATCAGCATACAACATATTCATAGAATGGATAGTTATTAGATGAGGAGCCTGAGATCAACATTATGAATTTATTGTTTAAGGCAGGAGTCAGGACACTTCATGTACTGTTCAATTTTGAGATTTTGGTCTATTTTGCTTCCATGTCTTCTTTTGCTCTAATGGAAAGGAAATTTCCAAAATACACATTAAGGTGTTTGTTTTAAGCACCCTCGTCTGTTTGCAAATGTAGATTTCTTCTAAATTAACCAAAACAAGTTATCTGCATATTTAAACATAACATTTCAAGGGAAAAGACTCTTGAAGTAAGCCTACTACCCTCCTCTGCTTCTGTAGATTTCTTCTAAATTAACAAAAACAAGCTATCTGCATATTTAAACAACATTTCAAGGTAAAAGACTCTTGATGTATGTCTTTAACTAAAAACTGGGGAAGTTCTGTGGTGATATGCTTTAGTTATTTTGTTTATCCTATTCATCTGCAATGCCTTGTGTCAAATGTATGCAAATTAGCGCATTTTAATCACTTAACGCCTGATTTGCATATCAATGTGGCAATTCTGATGACATTATTAATTTTACTATATTCAGCTGTCATTTCTCCATTAAGTTAGCCTGTATGCCCATGATATATTGCCTTAGCTAAACTTTAGCTAACTTATTACATGTTAGCTCACAAGTCATGGATGTTAGCAAGACAAATTAATTATATTTGCCTTTTGTCTTTTGGATAATTAGCTGTCAATTCGAGGCACAGGTAGCTTAGTCTTTTGTTCATCACCACTCACCTCCACACCAAGACAAACACAACTGGAAAGAGAGGGAGGGTTCACTTCTGCCGCTGCGGTTCTCTGTCTGTGACTGTGATGTGCCGATCAGAGTCTCAACATTTCCTGACCCGACCTGATATTTCGTTTTTTATTTGTTTGACAGGGAAAGCTGTGATCAAATAGTAACACGCACACATATATATTAATTTATTTTGAAAAAAAAAAAAAAAGAACTCCCCAGAAAAAAGGCCACTTTCTCTCGAGGAAGAAAAAGGGCAGGGGCTCAAAGCCCCCTTTGATGTTTATG
>NW_015547632.1:221175-228872 GCF_001515605.1 Sinocyclocheilus anshuiensis
TAATTAGCTGTAAATTCGAGGCACAGGTAGCTTAGTCTTTTGTTCATCACCACTCACCTCCACACCAAGACAAACTCAACTGGAAAGGGAGGGAGGGCTTCACTGCGGCTCTCTGCCTGTCTGTGATGTGCCAATCAATGTGTGCTACACTGCTGTGCTGTGCGCAGGGCCGTAGCTGGGGTTTGCGGGGCCCCAGTGCAGGTTGTACCAGTGGGCCCTGTTTGAAACTGTTTAATTTGTATGTTCATTCTATTTATTTATTTGTGTTATTTACACAATGTTTACGTTTTACAAGTTTGTAGGTGTCCAGGTACAGAAACCAAATAATCAAATGTAAAATAGCACTGCATAGTCTTCACTGTAAAAATTAATTATACAGTCAAACTAAAATTTATTCCGACACCTTCAACATTTCTCACATTATCACAGTTTATTTGCTATAGTTTAGAAAATGGTAATAAAATATGACAAGAACTCAGAGTTAAACTGTGTCAGAACAAATTCATCTTGATAATGTCAGATAACTTTAATGGATTACAATCAACCAAAAATTCAGACAACTGTTAGTATGACAATATTTACACAACTATCAATACTTTGTTGACCAGTTACCAAGTAATGCTTAATTTTGTTCAGTCTATGGTGTAAAAAGTTCGCATTAGCAATTAAAGATAAAACACTTAAGCAAAACATGGTCAGGTCAAAGTGTCTGAAAAATTTTTGGTCCCAATTTTTTTTTATTAATTTTACTGGTAGTCCACTGTATGAAGATTTTTTGGGTATCGTTCTATTTATTTATTTGTGCTATTTACACAATGTTTACGTTTTTCAAGTTTGTTAGGTGTCCAGGTACAGAAACCGAATAATCAAATGTAAAATAGCACTGCATAGTCTTCACTGTAAAAATTAAATATACAGTCAAACCAAAATGTATTCAGACACCTTCAACATTTCTCACATTATCACAGTTTATTTGCTATAGTTTAGAAAATGGTAATAAAATATGACAAGAACTCAGAGTTAAACTGTGTCAGAACAAATTCATCTTGATAATGTCAGATAACTTTAATGGATTACAATCAACCAAAAATTCAGACAACTGTTAGTATGACAATATTTACACAACTATCAATACTTTGTTGACCAATTACCAAGCAATGCTTAATTTTGTTCAGTCTGTGGTGTAAAAAGGTCGCATTAGCAATTAAAGAAAATAAGAAAGTAATTCAGTCAAGAGCAGTGAGTGATTTTCATTCTTTCATTTTCTTGGATTAACATTACAGCAGCTAGTAAGTTAGGTGCGGTCACTTCAAGAGGCAATGCATTTATTATAATGATACACATCCGATTTCTTTCTCCACTGTTTACTTACACTTAAGACATAACCGACAGTGTTTTTTCGAGGATACTCTCCAAGACGGGTATTTTGACATCATTTTTTATGTATTTGTCGGTACAAGAGCAAGAAGAGGCAAATTTCGGTGTTCAAGCGCTTTGAGACGTGTCTCTCTTTGTGCGCCCTGTGCGCACAGAACACAGCGCGCGGGTGCTGAATTGGGCTCTTTCACATCTTTTTCTGTTTGCATGTTTAAACTGCGATTTGTATTTGTTCGTTCAGGTGCAGGAGGATGCGAAGGAGAGCTCGGTTCGGTGTTGCTGTCCGTGAGATGCGGCTCTCTGTGTGCGCAACGAACACGGCGCGCGAGTAGCCTACTCAGTTGAGTTTTTCCGCGTCTTGTGTTTGAATGCTTTAAACCCTTTTGAATGTTTAAATTGGCAAGGATTAAAATCACATGCAAATGATAAGCTTTCGCGACGATGCACAGCAGTAGCCCGTCAACTGTCCTGAGCGTCTTTTTAGGCTGGCCTCAGCCAGTCGGTTAAGATCGCCGTGGGCCCCTATAATTGTCACCACCTTTCACCCCACTAGAGACGGCCCTGGCTGTGCGCCTGCGTGGAGATGCGGAGGGGAGAAAGGCATCGGAACTCGACAGTCTCAACATTTCCTGACCCGACCTGATATTTTGATTTTGTATTTGTTTGACAGGGAAAGCTGTGCGCAAACAGAAACACACACACACGCGCACATATATACATATATTCATTAAAAAAGAAATACTCCCCAGAAAAAAGGGCAATTTCTCTCGAGGAGTGCTCAAGCCCCCTTTGATGTCTATGTGTGCACGTGCCTGGTTTTATGTGCTTTGTCAATGGTAGCGCTCGCTAACTTGCTCAAGGTCTCCTCTCTGTGCCAATCACAACAGGCTTGGCCAGCTGACCAATCAGAGCAGAATAGGCTTATGGAAGGGAGGGGTTTGCTCCGAACTTGCTTGGAACGAATTGTTTTGAGATCAGTGGCAAATGACTCTAATATTAATTGTATATTCTGAGAAAATTACAATGTTTTCTGGCCTTAGATGCATTTAAACCTGTTGTAGAGGACTCCCACAGAATATTAGGACACTTTAAAATACCATATGACCTGCTCTTTAACAGACATCTTGCAGACGTATGTGTGCCATCTGGGAACACCCTAAGTGCAAGCCTCCACCACATCCTATCAGGCTACAAGACTGCACTCTCCCAAGGTGAGATGGCGGCATGACCAGGTCCTAAGAAGGCTGGCAGAGATCCTGGAGAGACAGAGGCAGGAAGCGAGTAGAGGGAACTTCGCACCAGTAGAGGACTCCCACAGAATATTAGGACACTTTAAAATACCATATGACCTGCTCTTTAACAGACATCTTGCAGACGTATGTGTGCCATCTGGGAACACCCTAAGTGCAAGCCTCCACCACATCCTATCAGGCTACAAGACTGCACTCTCCCAAGGTGAGATGGCGGCATGACCAGGTCCTAAGAAGGCTGGCAGAGATCCTGGAGAGACAGAGGCAGGAAGCGAGTAGAGGGAACTTCGCACCAGCAGACCGTTCCATCCAGTTTGTTCAAGAAGGGGGAGGTGGCAATAGCGCCACTCCAAGAGTACCATGGAGACCGGCCCGCTTGACCCAGGAGTGCAGCATTAGAGTCAACCTTGGCAGGAAGCTCCAGTTCCCCACCGAGATCACCAGCACAAGTCTGCATCCAAACATTGTGATGTGGTCCAGCAGCTCCAAAGCGATACTCCTTGTTGAGTTAACCATTCTGTGGGAGGCAGGGCTTGGAGGCTGCATGGGAGAGGAAGAGGCTGAAATACGCAGATCTTGTGGCTGAGTGCAGGGAGGTGGGATGGAGAACCACCATTTACCCGGTAGAGTTGGGATGCAGTGGCTTCGTAGGGACATCAGCTGTCCACCTCATGAGAGATCTGGGAGTGTCTGGAGCAAGCCTTCGGAAGACCCTCAAAGATCTGGCTGAGGAAGCAGAGAAGAATAGCTTTAGACTCTGGATAAAGAGGAAGGACACGTGTTGGAGAACCAAGATTGTTAACCGGAGCAAAGGAAGCAAAGTTGCCTTTGTTTAACAAAGGAAACCAGTCTCCTCTTGGCTTAAATCAAAATGCTCTGACATTTTTCTTTACAAATCCTTGTTTTGTACTTCGTGACCGGTGTTTTGTTTTCCTCTCTCCTCTGCGCTTCAACATTCATCACTTCCTTGTTCGTCACCGCATGTGCCTACGTACGAATGTCACTCTCTCGACAGTTAGTGACAGTTACGACAGTTAGCGGGAGCCAGAGATTACGGTTTATAAAGTTTTATATATGGATATTTTTCTTTCAAAAACACATCCATTTGCTTCAGGAGGCCATTTTAACCACCCAGAGCAATGCGGAACAATTTTTTATGATGGATGGATGCAGTTTATTGGTCTTCTATTGGACTATTAAATCTCAACAGCCATTCCCTGCCATTATAAAGCTTGGAAGAGCCGGAACATTTTTTTAATATAACTCAGATTGTATTGGTTGTAGCAAATTAGCTCAAAATGGAAATATTTATAATTAATTATAACTGGTGTAAGGGAAACAGGTCAATTTAGCTCAAAGGGAATCATTTAAGATTTCATAGGGAGTTTGGACAGAATCACGGTTTTACGGCTGATCACCGAGTCGGCCAGCGATTCATTGAATGAGCCGCATAACATCAATTCTGCGATGGATATTAATATCCAAAGTATAGTGAAAACACTATTTATTAGCACAGTAACAAGATCGGCAGTTTAAAACATTAACTTGTAAGCACAAAACACAATATACTTCTCTTTTCAATATAAATAAGACTTTATTGGATAAATCTAAGACATATAAACTAGTCTAACACATAAACACACGCGCTCACACATTCATACAAGTTGCAGGGAGAGAGAAAGGGAAGAAAGAATGAGTTTAAGAGAATGAAATTCCCAAGTTTACAGCAATATGTGCAATTGCATAGACCTGAACAGCCATCAATCACTTAATTAACCCTCGCCTTGAGTTTCTCAATGAGATTAAACTTTATATTAAATGCACCAGTTCAGCTAGAATCTGGAGGTACTTGGGTCGCCTGTGTAAAGGGGTACCCTTGTCGTCATTGCAGAAAAGGGGGGGGGGTTTCCCGAGGTTGCTGATTGGCTGGAAGTTCAGTAGTCGTTGAAGGGACGTCTTGGGAAGCCAATGGTTGGGCGTTGGCTGAAGATGCGGAGTTGTGGGCTGGTTGAAGTTTTGAAGCGGTCGGTCACAAACTCGAGGTGAACTCGGAGACACGGAGTTGCGGCAAAACTTAACTCAGAACACGAAACTCTCAACGGAAAAGAAATTAAAGTAGAAGAATAGAAGTAACGAGACTAGATGGTTTTCTTCTCATCGTGGCTAAGTAGCAGCGGGCGTGCAGGCCGAAGCACGCTGGAACGGCGCTCAAAGAACGCAAAAGTAATGGCAAAAAGTCATGACTAAAAAGCAGTGGCTGAAAAGCAAAAGATAAAAAAGCATGACTAAAAGCTAAAAGCAGTGGCTAAAAACCAAAAGCTAAAAAAGCATGACTAAAAGCTAGAAGCAATGACTTGAAGCAAAAAGCTAAAAAGCAGTGGCTAAAAGCATGACTAAAAAAACATGACTAAAAAGCTAGAGATTGTCTTCTTGGTATGTTGGCAAATAAAACCTTCCTGGCACCCAGCATGTTTATTGGGTGAGGGGTCTGTGATTATTTGTTAATCTAATGAATAATTGATTTGTTAAATCTAATGAACAATTGTGTGTCTGATTGGTCCAAATGCTACAGCTGGGTTATCCCAAATCCAATGGGCGCATCATTAATGGCAGTGAGATTAATAGTGGGGACACACGGTAGTGTTGGAATCTTGAGCTTGTCAATGATTTCATGGTTAATAAAATTCAAGGCAGCCCCAGAGTCAACTAGCGCTGAAATACAGTGAGAAGTTGTGCCAACAGTGATCACACAATCGAGAAAGAAACTGCGCATTGGAACGGCAAGTAGATTTACAGTACTCACGGTTCTTATTAAAACCGGTGATTTCATCCGCTTATTGGGGGCATGCTGCATTCAATTGGTTCCACTAGCCACAGTAGTAGCACAATCCCTCACGTTGGCATCGATCTCTTTCCTCTGAGGAAACGCAAATACATGCTATTTGCATAGGTTTGGGAGAGTCCGGGCATGTCTGGGCTTTTTCATGAACGGGTGGTGGTGATCTCTTATAACGTGGAGCATTGCGTAAAAGATTATCAATCTTGATAGTGAGTGCGATGAAATCGTTGAGATTTGGATCGACACCCTTGCATGCCAGTTCCACCTGCAGTTTAGCATTGAATCCTTCCTTAAAGACGGTCTTGAGAGCGATATCATTCCAACCGCTCTGAGCAGCGAGTGTTCTGAAATCAATAGCATAATCCAACACTGTACCTTGGCCTAGATGGAGTAACTGCACAGACACGTCTGTCCCTCCCTCAGGGTATTCAAACACATCATGTAGTTGGCAAATAAAGTAGTCAAAGGACGACTTAAATTGGGGGTCCCAAACTGCGGCGGCCCAGTCTAACGCTCTACCGGTCAACAGTGTCATCATTACCGCATATTTATTAGCTTCTTGATTAAATGCTTTGGGTTGACTATGTTGACTTACATTGACGAATAAATCCTACATTTCTCTGGCGAGCCATAAAAACTTGTCAGGGAGAGCTAATCTTACCGGCGAGCCTTAGGGAGTGGGAAGAGAGCGGATGTACTGGGTAAGATTTTCATTTGCGGTCATCAGATGATTTAACTGTTCCTGATATCCTTTGAGAAGTTCGCTCTGGTAAGCAAATGCTGCTTGCAGCTGGGAAACTTCTGCTGGATCCATGTTAGGCGAAGTATTCTGTGAGGGAGTCGACTTCAAGGCAGAGTGGGATCCAAATGCAAGAAGTTTAATAAAGCTCAACAAACAAATCCAAATCACAGTACTGGTTCTTAGACGGAAAAACAGGCAGGGTCCATACACAAAGTAAGTCAGTCCAAATGAGCAAACAAGGCAAAAACGATAATCCAAAAGGCAGGGGTCAAAGTAGCAGGCACAATGTTGATAACATGAACGCAGTGAGAAAAACATACAATGGAATATGCTCGGTAAGGCAGTGTAAACTGGCAATACTTTGCAATGAGTCTATGGAAGCACATGGTTTAAATAGAGAGACAAACAGGAAGTAACCAACGAAGCAGTGAGCATGATCAGTATTCTGGTATTCCCGTCCGTTACAGAGGGAACAAAAGCAAAATAATTTGTTACAGTTGGATTTTGCAATTGGTGTGTATGACACGCTGTAGCATAAACAATATCATATACAGTATGATATGCATCATGTTTCATTTCATTGCATGTGGTATAGAGATCCGGTGCATCAGTGAAGCAGACTATAAACTAGCCGAAAGAGACCCAATGCATCAGCGAGAAAGACAAATTAACTTTTGTTCTTAATTGATGTTATGCTGCTTTGCACTATTTTCATTTTACACTGTTTTAATGTTTCGCACCAACACTGCAATTTCTCAGGCAGTGTAAAAATAATTGTCATATCAATAAAGCACCATAAAAACAAAACTTAAAACTGAATCTGAATGAGAGCTTTTTCCAAGTGTGTACAGAAAGTACTGACAATTTTTAACTCTTTTCCTACCAGCATTTTTTTAAGTTGCTAGCTGGCACCAACATTTTTGATCATTTTCACAAAGATTTCATGCCCCCCCAGAATACTTCGCCGTATGTATATCTGAACATACAATATATCATAAGAAAGAATAGAGCCTGTGCTTTTAAAGGGGTCATATGATGCAATTTCAATTTTTCCTTTCTCTTTGGAGTGTTACAAGCTCTTGGTGCATAAAGAAGATCTGTAAAGTTGCAAAGACTAAAGTCTCAAATCCAAAGAGATATTCTTTATAAAAGTTAAGATTCAGCCACGCCTACCTAAAACGGCTCGTTCTAACACGCCCCCACATATCTACATTACTATGTGGGAAGATTTGCGTAATGCCACCCAAATATTGACGCAAAGAAAGAAGGCGTAACTTTTATTCTCGCTGTAGTATTGTTGTTGCCGCCGCCATGTCGTGAAGGCGCTGTGTGTTTCGTTGTGAAAGCGAAACTACTTTGTTTGGAATGTTTTTATGTTTACGCGGCGCGATGCAACGCAACATGTAAAAAGACTGTCCCCACTGGATGCAACGAATGCCTCGTTTATAATGGGTTTTCATGTTTTTGAATCGTTGCTCCGGCCGGACAG
>NW_015547632.1:228914-236632 GCF_001515605.1 Sinocyclocheilus anshuiensis
TATGTGGAAAATAATGTGTTTTTTGAACCTTAAACCGCATAAACACATTTCATTACACCAAATACACAAAATAATATTATTTTTAGCAACATCATATGACCCCTTTAAACAAAACAGCCCATTTTATTCTTCCTTCATACACTCTTGAATATGGGTAAGTTTCATAGAAAAGCAACATTTTGGACAAAAAGCAGAGGAAATCTTGTTTGTCAAAGACTATGCATCCAGATTGGACTCACAACGATGATCAAAATGTTTTAGTATTTAGTATGACACCCACAGAGTTCTTGTTTTTTAGGCTATTTACATTTATGCATTTTTTTTATGAAATGCATGTACTTGAGCAGCATTAAACAGTCTGTATAAACATAAATGCCATGTCAGAGGCAGTTTCTGTTCCACCTTTGCGGTGTAATGTTGATTGGTAACAGTCTATAGTATTGTGATTGAAGTAACTGGTTAAATCTATTTGACATAAAAGAACAATACAGATACATTCAATAAGGTAATTTAAAAAATGTCATTGGGTCAAAGACGAGACTTCACCATTTTGGTGTCCGCATCAAATTAAACTGACAAAAGTCATTTTAAATACATAAAAATTTTTTTAAAAAAGTTAAATGCAAGTAAAGTGTCTACTTTCATATTTCAAATAACTTTTGTGAAAATAAAATGTCAAAATATGGGAGAAATAATGTTCCAAAGTGTCAAATTTTCATTCAGTGTAATGGTCCAGACCTTGATTTTACAATTACATCTTTAAATAAACATATAAAACACCAAGTTAAAAATATATATTTATTTTCTTGGCATTTTCAAATAAACGTTGGCTGTGTTATATTAAAATAACTGTCTTATTGGTTTTTTAAATTTAAATAAACAGGGGACTTTTGTCCCGAAAATGCAGCTTATCAGAGGTCATTCAGTGTAACAGGAACAAGAAGCCATTCTGAAATCATATAAAAAAACTGAAAGTCATTCGACACTCTGTGACATCATCAGATGGCATGGTGAAGACTGTGTGGTGCTGCAAGAAAAGTCAGTTTATTGTTCTTAAATATTTGATAATTTCACCTTTTCATGGTGTGGTAACCGAAGTTACAAAAACACGTTACAAAAACACATTTTTCGAAAAATAAGAAGATGTTCTGAATAGTTGTGATTAACTTTACTGGTCAAGCTCAGTGTTTGAAATGCGTGGCCAGTTGATTGCTTGCAATATTAGCTGATATAGAAGTTTTGTCATTAAGGGTAATGTTTTTGTCATGTGGTGTAATGCAAATTCTCTGGTACACCACAGTGTCATCCATTACATTGAATGACAGTATCATTGTATAAATAACAATTTTAGCATCTTAGTTATATTACAGATAAATTAGGAATATTTAGCACTGACAAATATGTGCTAAACATAATAAATATTAATATTTTAATGCATTTTTGTATTATGTTATTGATTAATTTTAGATTCCTATACAGAGAGAGCTGCTAGGCACTGCTAATAAATTAAATGCAGACCCAGTAGCTTGGGTGGCACTCTTAAAATCCGTTCACACCAAGAACGATAACTATAATGATAGAGAATAATAGCTTACCAATATTTCTGAACAGAGAGTGCCTCCTCACTACAGTATGTCACAAGTTCAGTACGTTACCCCATATACTCATCCTGATAATGTAATTTATGGTATGTTGGCAAACAGAAAGTATTCATAAATATAACTGCAAGCAGCAATTTTTGAGGCCGGGCAAGTCAGAAACAAAGTGACAGGCTAAGTTAGCATGGCAAGAGCATCAGTACAGTAATATAAAATGCCTATTACTTTTCCACATCTGCTTCTGCCGTCGTTTACTCGGGAATATTATTAAAACTAATTTAATGATACAGACTAATACTAAAACATTGCAATTATGGGAACAGTGACAATATTATTTCCCTCTTTGACAAAACGTCATTCAGAGTAACGAACCATGGTCATTTAGCATAACGGATATATTTATGTAAAAATGGAACAATATACTTATTCTTTTATGTATTTTAATAAGTACAGGTCAGAATATGTAATCACATTATATTTTAAATAACTTTCACTTCCTTAAAACGTATTGCTGACAAATGGGTAAAACCTAGTGGTTTAAAGGACATTAGCAAGTATAACGATTTCTAAATTAAAGTTAATTGTTATTTGAGGGCTGCACTGTGATCCTTAAATAAAGTCTTTTAATTTGTCATCAAATGATTCTTGTTTAAAATATGCCTAACAATTTTTTTTGGTATATACATATTGAAGTGAAGTGACATGTGGCCAAGTATGGTGACCCATACTCCGAATTAGTGCTCTACATTTAACCCATCCAAGTGCACACACACAGTAGTGAACACACACACCGTGAACACACACCCGGAGCAGTGGGCAGCCATTTTGCTGCGGCGCCTGGGGAGCTGTTGGGGGTTCAGTGCCTTGTTTAAGGGTCTCACCAGTCGTGGTATTGAGGGTGGAAGAGAGCATTTGGGTTACAAGTTTGACTCTCTAACCATTAGGCCACGACTGCCCCCACAGTTGTGTTACACTGAATGACATTTTAGTGGGTGTCTTCTGTAAATTACGGTAATAAATGTATGATAGTCATTATTTTTGCTCAGAAAAACAAAATTAAACAGGATACATTCTAATGTATGGGGAAAAAACAAAATTTAAAGCTGTATTACACCCTTTTTTTTTTGTTTTTGATGCTTGAAACCCTCTTTTCGTCTTTGACCCCATTACAAGGGTAAAAATTATAAAACAAATTCCAGTGGCAAATATTGCCCCTTATTGGAAACGTTGATTTCTGACCCTGGCTTTCTGTATTTTCATGCCACTTAGAGAAACAATGTGAAGTTGACTGCTTAGTCACTGACTTGATTTGCTGATGCATAAACAGCAATAAATTATTCTGAGACCAAGAAAATCTGACTGTACATGAATCATCACATATCAGAAATCACAGATTAGGCATCAGAATAACATGTTATGGCACTATGGCACAAATGACATTTGACATAGTGAAAATAAATAGCCACTTTCCTAGCATTATGATTCTTTGGAATGTCATGTTATTTTTTAGTCCAGTGATTCTGCATCTCTCTCCATCTCATTTTACTAATGCACCAGCGTGTGGGGCCAACAATGTGATGATGTAAAGGTAGGCGCTGATCTGATTCTGCAGAGGCAGTCTTTCGTCACACTATTACGTCACACTGAGACAAAATCCGAAACGAGATGTTTTGGCAGCTTGGTTTCAATAAAAGCTGTTTTTGGACTAATGAGGAAGTTTTGAGCTCTGAAACGTATGGGATGTAGTTATAGTACAATGACCTCTTACATGTCAAAACATCAAGAAAAAAAAAGATATATACAGTATATATGAACTCACTCATAAAGACAGCAACTTTATTTTTGAATCAGCATTTTTGAATGAATCATTAGAATAATTGGATGGTGAATGACTTATTCTTAGTGACAATCACTTGTCACCACCTTAAAAAAAAAGTGAAGCTGTTCCATACATACACAATAGCGCTTTTCCACTGACATCCAAAAGGCCAACATTTGTGTAAAGTGTAATATAAATTACACAATGTACACAGAAGATATGAGACACTTCCTGTTTTCAAAATGTCTGACTTCCTGTTGCCTGGAGCTAATGTCTTTGATATGAAAGTTGTCAGATTTGATGAGCTCTATTTATGTGTGAAGCTTGGTGACTGTAGATGAAAGGGATGTGCTACAGAGTCCCCTGAGCATGCCGATTTTATAGGTGGCACTATAGAGCCCCCTCTTCACATGCAAGTATGAACCTTTGCCAAGCCATTATAGCAGATGACTCTGACAAATGTGCAAAAGATCATGAACATTTTTATAATTTATTTAATTTTAATAAACATCTGTAGCAATTTAGAGAAAGAGCAAAACAGGATTTTCAAAGTTTGTTAAAAATGCCCTATTCCTTTTGTCAGGTGGTGGCGCCGTGACTCACACTAGCCACATCAAAGTCATCAGACCACAAAGCCAAACATGTGTCAAGTTTCATGTAAATCACAGGATGGATGCAGAGAATATGAGACCCTTTCTGTTTCCCTTTTTTTTTCTTTTTTTTTTTTCTATAACATATCTTTAAGTTTTTACAAAAAAACACAACATCCTTCCCCACAACTTACCCCAGACAGGTTAAAAAAATTAAAAATAATAAAAACATCCATAACTTCACACATCTAAAGCATCTTCAATATCACATTTTTAACAAAGTCCAAAAACACCTCCCAGATATCAAAAAAATCAAAGGGTTCCTTTCTTATTACATATGTAAGTTTTTCAAGAGCCAAACATGTTACATTTTTCAGCCATAGTCCAATGGAAGGGCAATTGGTATTTTTCCAGCACAGGGCAATAGAACGTCTTGCTTGTAATAGACACAAATCCACCAACTTTCTTTCTTTAGTGTACAAAAAGCAATCGTCTTCATACATACTCAATACACATAATACAGGACTTAGAGAAATTGGAGAGTAAGTAAATTGAAAAACATATTGAGTCACCCCAACCCAAAATTTCTGCACCTCCTCACATTCCCACACACAATGGAAAAATGTACCTTGAAGCTTATTGCATTTAAAATACAGATCAGGGATATTAGGGTTAAATTTATTTAATCTTACAGGAGTTATATAAATTCTCATTACCCAATTATATTGTAAGAGTCTCAACCGAGAGTTCAAAGTTTGTGTTTGTGCATTTAAACAAATTGTATTCCAGTCATCTAATGAAATATCTATATTTATATCTTGGATCCATGCTTGTCTTTTATTTTCAGAGCTTTCTTTATGATTTCCACTTAGTATGTTATATAATTGGGTAATCTGCCCTTTAATGTAGCAATCTTGGGGGGAGTTGTGTAGAATTCTTTAAATGTGTAAACATAAAACTTCTGAGTTGCAAATACTTAAAAAAGTGTTTCTGAGGTATGTGAAATTTCGATACAAGATTATCAAATGACTAATATATTATCTTCATACAAATCTTTCAATTTAATCATGCCCTTATTCATCCACAATTTGAACCCCATATCCTTTTTAGCTGGGCTGAAATGATCATTTTCCCATATAGGAGAAAAACAGGAAAGCACTGGGAGGTCTCCAAGATATTTATGGGCTTCGTACCAGATTACATTAGTATGTTTTACAAATGGATTATCTGTCCTTTTTTTTAGTTTTTTAAGGGGTGCTGAATATAAAAAGCTGTCAAGTGTCAAGCCTTTTGCGGCCAATTTTTCAACATGTAACCAAGGCACAGCGGCTTCACTAGAGAACCAGAACAATGCAGCCCTCAACTGAGCAGCCCATAATACCAAAAGAAATTAGGTAGTTGGAGCCCTCCCCTCTCATAGGGCAGATATAGTAAAGAAAGTCTCCGTCTTAGCTTTCTGTTGTTCCAAATAAAATTAGAGAGAAGTTTTCTTATTCTTAGAAAAAATGTTGGTCACTATAGAACCAGAACAATGGAGCCCTCAACTGAGCAGCCCAATAATACCAAAATAAATTAGGTAGTCGGAGCCCTCCCCTTTCATAGGGCAGATATAGTAAAGAAAGTCTCAGTCTTGGCTTCCTGTTGTTCCAAATAAAATTAGAGAGAAGTTTTCTTATTCTTAGAAAAAATGTTGGGGGAGGGGGAAGCGGTAGTGATTGAAAAACATATAAAAATTTAGGTAGTATATTCATCTTAATCACGTTTATTCTTCCTATTAAAGAAAGAGGCAGTGTCATCCATCTAGTCGTATCTTCAGATAATTTAGCCATCAAAGGTTCATAATTAGCTGAACTGAGGAGGCTTATTCTAGGGTTATTTTAAATCCTAGATAATAAAAACCATTTAGAGCATTTACAAATGGGTGACTCACTTTAGGATTTAATCTCTCTTGTTCATTGAGAAATATAATTGAAGACTTATCTTTATTTACTTTAAATCCAGAAAAATTGCCAAACAGGCCAATAAGCTTTAAGAGGGATGAGATAGATTTTTCAAGTTTTGATAGAAATACGATGGCATCATCAGCGTATAGGGCAATGCGATGTTCTAAAGCATCTGTAAAAATACCATGAATAGTAGGGTGTGATCTCTACAAAAAGTAGAGGTGAAAGTGGTGAGCCTTGCCTAGTACCCCGACTAAGTTTAAATGAAGGCGAGATTAGACTGTTAGTGAGTACCTTCGCAGAAGAATCAACTAAAAGAATTTCCATCCATCTGCGGAAAAAATCACCAAATCCAAATCTTGCTAGCACCTCCATTAAGTACGGCCATTCTAGTCTGTCGAATGTCTTTTCGGCATCGAGTGACAGAATGGCCGTATCAGGGGCTCCATCTCCCGCATGCACTAGGTTAAGTACTCTCCTAACATAATGAAACCCTTGATGGTTTTTAATAAAGCCGTTTTGATCTATATGTATCAATTGAGGTAGAACTCTCTCGAGTCTCATTGCCAATGCTTTAGCAATAATTTTGGCATCTGCATTTAAAAGCGAGATTGGCCTAAATGAACCACACTCCACAGGGGACTTTCCTGGCTTTAAAATAAGAGTTATGAGGGCACTCCTCATCGAAGGAGGGAGATAACCTTGTTGAAAAGCTTCCACATACGTATCCAATAAAGGAGATATTAATTTCTCTTTAAATTCCTTACAAATGTCAATTGGAAGCCCATCCGGACCCGCCTCTTTACCACCCCTCATACTAAGAATAGCATTAGAAACCTCTTCCATTTCCAGTTCCCTATCAAGCTCAGATCTTGTTTCTTCAGTGATAGAGGGAAAATCCAATCCATCTAAAAAGTTATTCTGATTAGAGAGGCTTGTAGGAAATTCAGATTGATATAGAGATTTATAAAATGAGACAAAAGTGTCATTAATCTCACCAGGATCTGTCGTGATTACCCTTTGTCATTCCTAATTTCATTAATGGATCTTTCTGAAATTAATTTCTTAAGCTGCCAGGCTAACAATTTGGTGGGTTTTTTTTCACCATGATCATAATAAGTTTGCTTCAATCTTAATATACTATTTTCAGCTTTTAATGTGGAATGTTCCTCATACTCCACTTTAAGGGCTAATAATTTTTGTTTAAGTTGTTTGGATTTATCTATATTTATTAATATCTCTAAATCTCTGATTTCAGTATCCAAATTAATCATCTTTTGTTAAAATTTATTCAATTTAGAGCTAGTATACCCAATCATTTGGCCCCTAATATATGCCTTAAAGGCTTCCCATCTAATAGTCGCAAAAGTCTGATCAGTATTTGTAACAAAGTACAAGTCTATTTGTTCACCAACAAATTTAATGAAGTCAGGGTTCTGCAGCCAATTAGGGTGCAGGCGCCATCTAGGGGAACCATTTGTTAATTTTGAATCTATATAAAATAATAATGATGAAAAACAAGAATATTAATTTTTTGATGGATTTAATGTTCTCCAGGGGTCACATAAATTTAAATCTTTCATAAACTCTTTAACCTTTTTCCTGCTTTGAGAGTGAGAGCTATTCAGTCCTGAAGAGCGGTCAAGCAACGGGTCCAGAGTGCAGTTAAAGTCTCCTGCTATTATAACTAGAGCCCGGCCGATATATCGTTTTGCCGATATTATCGGCCGATATGAGCCTGTTGCCAATATATCGGTATCGGCGAGTA
>NW_015547632.1:236802-240429 GCF_001515605.1 Sinocyclocheilus anshuiensis
GAGCTATTCAGTCCTCAAGAGCGGTCAAGCAACGGGTCCAGAGTGCAGTTAAAGTCTCCTGCTATTATAACTAGAGCCCGGCCGATATATCGTTTTGCCGATATTATCGGCCGATATGATCCTGTCGCCGATATATCAGTATCGGTGAATATGCCGCTGATATGAATTTTTTTTTACAGAACATGTAACGCAGATAAAATGCTTGAAATGGTGTAATTACTTAGTTTGTCCAGCAGAGCGCGCGCACTGATGTCAGACTCATTTTGGATAATAAAGTTTATTGTTAAATTGTTAAATGCCCTGCCTCCATTATGTATCTTTGTCATGTCATTATAAGTGTTTGATCACCACATTTGAGTGATCATTGCAAAAAATGTGTTAATGTATATATATTCTGTTTATGTATATACTGTATTCTATATATAGTACCAGTCAAATGTTTGGACCCTCGAATGGGAAAGTGTCCAAACTTTTGACTGGTACTGTACTATAATATACACAAAGAATATCGGCCGATATATCGATATCGCCCTTTTTTATTCCCTAATATCGGTATCGGCCCCAAAAAAACCCATATCGGTCAGGCTCTAATTATAACTATACCTGGAAGAGAGGCTAGCAGTATAAAAAGATTTTCAAAAAACATTGGGTTATCCTCATTTGGGCCATAAATATTAACCAGATTAATAACTTTACTCATATAGGTTCCCTGTACTATCAAATATCTACCGGCCTTGTCTGTAATACTATTATTTAGCAAAAAGGGTACGGACTTACGGATCAACAACTTAACCCCTCTAGAATGAGAAGAATAACATGAAGCCAAGACTTGACCTGGCCATCTTCTTTGCACCTTCAATAGCTCCTCTTTGAGCAAATGAGTCTCCTATAAAAATACTATGGAAGATTCCAGTTGTTTAATCCTTGTCATAACTTGTTTAAGCTTAACCATTCTGTTGATCCCCCTAACATTCCAAGAGGTGAACTTCAGCTTATTTTGTGAGATTTTCTTTAAATTAGGATAGATTGTACATTTTTATATACACACGTTTATCAAATAATATTTTGATGTGGAAGTTAACCAAAAGATCTGCCCGACTAAGGTGTAATTATTAAAAAAACAAGACCAAAATAATAACTAAAAAACCTGCCATGAACAAATTACCTTAGCTGTCCACACGAACAAGACAGCCTGACCCTTTTGCCCTCCCCACTTTAACACCTTGGGATACAGTTGTGTCCCAACACTGATCCAATATCAAAAAGGGAGCAGTTAAAGAAAACTAAGCGATTAGCTAAAAAGAAAAAGAAAAACTAATTGGAATTGTGTGAAACTCCTGGCATCACTCTGTGGATTTATGGACATTCACCCCAGAAAGGTCTTTCAAATTATGTAGTTGAACTCTTCAAAGAAAATATATATTTACAATGCGTCTAATTCTCTTATTCACTACCGCATTGGCTACTGTCATTACGGAAACAATGAGAATAACCACATTATACCCTGCAGAAAACAAAGCATCTGCATATCAAATGTGAAAAACAATCATTTCGGCTGGGCATAACATAAACAGGGAAAACTGACAAACTTCCCTTTAAGTCCTTTATACTTCAGCTGCACTCTGTATTCCCTGTATGAACTTTTCGGCATCAGATGGGTCTTCAAACTCATGGGTCTGTCCGTCAACTGTCAGACGTAGTTTGGCTGGGTAAACTAGTCCATAGTTAATGTTCAAGGATCGCAGTCGCTGTTTAACACCGTCAAAACGTCTCCTCTGACGAAGCAACTCCGCAGATAAATCCGGGGAAAACTTGACCTCTTGTTCACAATACATAATTCTGCCTTTAGCCCTGGCAGCACGCATCACTCGGACTTTATCTTGAAAGTTCAGAAACTTCATGATCAGCACTCTTGGAGATGATCGATTGGATTGTGGCCTACCAGGTAGCCTGTGCGCTCTCTCTATAACAGGCGAAACAGGGAAGGTTTCGGGACCCAGCGCTTCAAGCATTTTTCCAGGAAGACAACTACATCCGGATTTTCCACCTTTTCGGTAAGATTAACCAACCTGAGGTTCGATCTCCGTGAACAGTTTTCAAGATCGTCAAGCTTGCGTGTGAGAACAGCAATGTGCTTAGCTGCTTCTTCCAAATTGCTCTTTTCTGAATCAACCGCGTCTTCTACGTTGCTAATGCGCTCTTCGGCCATATCCATGCACCCGGAGAAGTCTCTTACATCCTTTTTAACATCCTGTATCGCGTTTAGAACTCCATCAAGCTTTGTGGCAAAATCACTTCTCATTAGATCCAGTTTTTGAATCAAATCCAACTTTTGGCAAGCGTTGGCACAAGTTGCCTCTCCCTGAGGTGCGCTGCATAAGGTATTTGATGAGCTAGTGCTACTAGCATTCTCTTCAGCGTCATGTTCCACGACTGGAGAAGAGTCCAATTTTGGCTTATCTTTGCGTTTTTTTGACAGCATCTTGATTCTTAAGTCACCACAAAGAGTTAATAAAACAAATGAAAATCGTGTCGGTGAATAAAGAGGACGGTATTCAGGATTTTAAACGAACAACGCCAGGAGCTCACAGAAAAGCGTGCGCCTAGTTCAGAGTCATAACCACGCCCCCTGTTTCCCATTTTTTAAGTTTTTAACGCATCACCATGGCAACACAGTTCAAAGTAAAAAATCTAAATCTGGTTAGCTTTCTGCTGGCCGGAGCTAATAAAAGTTCATGAGAAATATGTTTGTAATGTTGAGGACAATGTCCCTGCTAAAATTTGTGAATATTAGACAAAATCTGTGGCAAACACAGTAATAAATACATTTGAAAATGTTAGGGGGTGCTATGGAGTCCACTGGCCACAACCAAAACAAATGACCAAAGAATGACTAAATCTTGCTAAGCTTCTACAAGTGTGAAAAATGTCATGAATTTTCATGTATTCTAAGGACAAGAAATATGCAGGGGATGCTGTAGAGCTGATGAGTCACGTCTCTCCTGAATTGCAGTATCAAATTAAAAAAATACTTCTTAAGACAAATTTTGTCTGTTAGCTTTCATGAGTTTTTAACCATGGTACAGTGCGGGAAAATTTAAAAATTCACACACATTCCATCCAACATGGTGAACTTTGTTATACATGATGAGAGACCATACCAAATTTCTGTGGACATCAGAGAAACTTCATCCTTACCATATCCTGTGTTTGGGGGCGCTATAGAGCCCCCTGACCACGGCCTAGCCCAAGCACAACATATTTGTATTTTTTTGCAGGAGTCATCTGATACTCTCACACTCACCTTAAGTGACGTGTGACCAAAACCATACAAACCAAACAAACCAAAACTTTTTAAACACTTTTTTTAAGGTTATTTGCATGAAAATATGCATAATTTGTTATTAGTAAGTATATATTAAGTACATGTAACGTGTAACAAGGACACAGTCAAATAAATTGTTACCGCATTGTCTGTCTCACACACTTTGCCCTGTTTAATGTTATTTTTTTTATTTATTTGTTTATTAACTGAAACATACACATATCCTTGCATGCTATTTTCTTAAAGGGATAGTTCACCCAAAAAATGAAAATTCTGTCATTAATTACTCACCCTCGTGTGCT
>NW_015547632.1:240773-249234 GCF_001515605.1 Sinocyclocheilus anshuiensis
GACAGCTCTCTGACCCTCCCATAGACAGCAAGGGTCCTTACACGATCAACGTCCAGAAACGTAGCAAGGAGATTGTTAAAATAATCCATGTGACATCAGTGGTTCAACCGTAATTTTACGAAGTTACGAGAATACTTTTTGTGCACAAAGAAAACAAAAATAACAATTTATTCAACAATTTTTTTCTCTGAGTTACCGTCTTCCGCCATTTTGGAGAGTACCCCAGAACGTAATCATCGTAATTACATTCAGCATTCGCGCCGAACTTAAACAATGCTTATATTCAAATTTGCTGATATAGGCACAAAAAGTATTCTCGTAGCTTTGTAAAATTAAGGTTGAACCCCTGATGTCACATGGATTATTTTACCGATCTCCTTGCTACGTTTCTGGACCTTGATCGTGGTAATTACATTGCTGTCTATGGGAGGGTCAGAGAGCTCTCAGAATTCATAAAAAATATCTTAATTTGTGTTCTGAAGATGAATGGAGGTTTTACGGGTTTAGAACGACATGAGGGTGAGTAATTAATGACAGAATTTTCATTTTTGGGTGAACTACCCCTTTAAGTAGTATAATGTTCCAGTTCTGTAAGTCCCTTTTTTTAAATCACCGTTGTGATTCTCAGTTAATGCGGAATTGTGTATCTCTAGTTCTGGTTTATTCATTTTTTTATCTCTGTGTATCTCTATTATATGCACATGTATCTCTATTTATTTATTTATTTATATTTATCTATGTAATGTGTTATATGCAACTCTTGTGAACTGTAACAGCAACATGCTGAGCTTAAAGATTAAATATTACAATTGTATAATGGTGAATTAATGAGCTGTTTGTGTTCTGTAGGATGATGTCAACTGAAAGCGCAAATAGTTTCACTCTAATTGGAGAAGCTTCAGATGGAGGAACCATGGAGAACTTGAGTCGCAGGCTGAAAGTATGGACTCATTAATACAAAACTGCACTTTACAACTATACACAATTTCATATTTACTGTACATTTATGTTCTTGGCAGACACAAAAGTAGTACAATAAAGCAGATGATTTATTAGTTAGAGTTGATTTAATTGATCTATGATCATTTTTGGATTACTGTTGATATTGCTATTTTAAACCATTAGTCAGAACAAAAAGCATTTGAAGGATGATGTGCATAATTCAGTTATTTATTTGACACTAATATAATAATTTGAGCTCGTTAAAGTTGTTGTTATTATTTAATATTATTATTTTAATAACATTCAACTTATTTAACTGCAATTCACAAGCAAAAAAAAAAAGAAAAAAAAGTTTATTTTGAGTTTGTTTTTTTTAATACAAACAAGTCAAGGTGTGATACCAAACTGGACCACATGGAGATGCCACAAGACATACCAGTCATCTTGACCTGACTGCATATACAACCAGAATGAGTTTTGTTTTACTGCTGTTGGGCACTGCCACTGCATCTGCAAAATGCATTTGCACTTTTGACCGCTAAGTGGCGTTTTAACCACAGACTTCCTTCCACAAGTTATCAGGCGAACATATCAAAGTGCATTTTGTATTATTTCATTCCCATAATTTAACTGAAATATGACACAAAATGTGGCCGCAATTTAGATAAAACAATGGGACTAAAAAGAAGGGACAGATTAATAAAATGGCCTAATGTTTAAACTCATGTTCTCTCATTATAATATATACACAGGATGTAAATGACATTCATTGTGCAGTGTAGTCAACTTCATTGATTTATAGTTAAATAATTGAAAACTTGAGTGATTTTAAAAGGAGTGCTCTTTACTTGCTTTCTCTATACAGTCCATTCACAATTTATGTAAAACCTATATTTTTCATGCACCCACATTTAAATGCAGGAATGACTATGCTAAATTATCAGTCACAAAATTTGAGAGGATTGACCGTGATAATCATAACAATGGATGAAAAACATAAAATGTAATTAATGAAATTTCATTAACATGTGCATTAAACAAATCAGTGTTGGTTGAATATATGTTTAGTATAGTTTAAAAAGCCTCTAAACATTTTTGTTCCTATTGTGATTAGAAATTCATTTATCTCTATATTGTTGTAAGCATGTTGCATTGCTTATGCGTATAATAAATAATATATTAGTTTATATATATATATATATATATATATATATATCCCAGTTAATAAGTAGATGAAGTAGGCTATTACAGATTAGTTATTAAAACTAAAACTATAATGGCTAAAATAAAAATAAGTATTAACTAAGTAGTATTTTTAGTAGTTTTTATATAAAAACTAATACAATTTTAAGAAGAATACTAAAACAAACTGATTCAGTTGGAAACTGAAAATTATTACAGGTTTGCATATACAGTTGCAAAGCAGCTTTACAGAAAATTAAGTTTCTACAATATATTTAGTAGTAGCTTGTCAGTGGCGACTATGTCAAATTGATGTACATATGGCAGAAATGTACGGTAAAATTCAGTTAATGACGTAATCAAACAGACGATGAACACTGTTAACAGCAATGATTATATGTTGCAATCAAACTTGTAGCAAAATTTGGTAGTTTATGTTGTTTCAGGGTTGGCATCATCTGAAGTCCTCTGAGGGGTTTGTATCATCTCTTAGGTGTTTGGTCATCTCAGGTCTTTGCAAGGGCTGGATCCAGACTGAAGCTTGTGTAATTCCTAGTTACCACGGGATGTGAATCCCGTGGCAGAAACAGAGAAACAAATAGATACATAATTAGCGTAGCTGCTGTTCCAACCAAGCAAAATTGATTTGTTTAACCCAAACTAAAGAATAATAATGCACATTTGATCAGATATAACTGCAGTACAAGATTATGAGATGCATTATTTGAATGCTTGGCCAGTTTTTCTTTGGGTGCGATGAATGAAGCTGAAGTACTAGACACTGTAGAATCTAAATTCGTTGTTGTATTTCTGATGTTATCTATTTTATCAGTGAAGAAATTCATAAAGTCATTACTATTAAACTGTGGGGGAATATTTAGATCGGGTGGCGTCTGGTTATTTGGTAATCTAGCCACTGTGCTAAATAAAAACCCTGGATTGTTTTGGTTATGTTCTATGAGTTTGCAGATATGCTTGGCCCTGGCAGCTTTTAGAGCCTGTCTATAGCTGGACATACTGTTTTTCCACGCAATTCTAAAAACTTCAAAGTTAGTTTTCTCCATTCGCGCTCAAGATTACAAGTTTCTTTCTTGAGAGAATGGGTATTACTGTTGTACCATGGTGCAGTACGTGTTTCTTTTCAATTTGATTGGGGCAACAGCTTCTAATGTATTAGAGAAGATAGTGCCATTGTCGCTAGTCATTTCGTCTAGTTCATATGTGTTTATGGGTACACAGAGCAGCTGAGGTAAATCAGGCAGTTTATTTGTGAATCTTAGCATAATAGTTCTGAATCTAATTCGTATTATCGTGATGTTTTTCACATTTGCATATTACCATGTACAGTAAAAATAATACAAAATAAAAATAGTACAAAGCAGCATAACAAATTAAGAACAAAGTTTTTGGGGTCTCTGATGAAAACAAAACAAAACAAAGTGAAGCATTGTATGAAGTATTGTATGATGCTGCGTGTCATTCATGCCGATTACAAAAACCCACTGTAACAAATTATTTAGCTTTTGTTCCCTAACTGAATGCCTGTTGAGTTCACAGGTTGATGGTGAATAAAGCAGCACTGTATCTCATGCTCCACTCACGTTAGTTTCTTAAAGTTGGCAGGGACAATTTACCTCAACAGCTCATGTTTATAAAACTTGGACACTTGGATTTAACACTTTAGTTGATTCAGCATATTCATGTATGTTAAACTTTTAAATATGTTACAATATTTAGAACTTCATAAAAATACATTTGGACACATCGATGTATGTATTCCTGAAACGGGCACTTGCCTGCTCTGTAAGTTTGAACCACTCATCAGCCAACACTTTCCGTATGAAGGAGCGGTGATTCAAACCTTTGTATTTTCACCTCTACGATGAAGCTTACTGAACTGCCCAACCCCCAAGATCCTGTAACTGGTATTATACAAATGTAAATTCAGTCACATTGTTGGATTAATTTGGATAATATTTGTTGCTAAGTGTAAAATGGATATGCTCTCTCTAAAAGAAAAACAGTTATGGTGTAACACAAATCAGTGTGTTTTAGACCTGCAAAATACACTCAAATCTCAGCATTAATCCAAAAAAAGAATTAAAAAAAGTACACACATTTGTTCGGGATTTGAACACATGTCATAGACATTGTTGACTAACTGTGTATTATTCGACTATGAATGAACATTCCATGAAATGCCTAGAAGTACTCTTTCCAGCAATAATAAAAATAACCAGTGGCGTCATGCACCTGTATTTTTTTTTTGTTTTTTTTTTGAGGTGACATTTCTGGTACTGACTGTGAGATACCTAATGTTAGTTTTTTATTTATTTTTTTTATAGTGTAAAGAGGATTTGTTATTGTCTTATATAATTTTATATATAGTATATATTAAATTATATATATATATTATAATGTTATGTAACTCAGTTATATACAGTGGGTACGGAAAGTATTCAGACCCCCTTAAATTTTTCACTCTTTGTTATATTGCAAATGATTTTAGCAAATGGCTGCAATATAACAAAGAGTGAAAAATTGAAGGGGGTCTGAATACTTTCCGTACCCACTGTATGTCAGTGATTGCATTTTAATGTGGAAAACAGCAGAATTGACTTCTTGATAATAGAACAGTTTGTTTCATTTAGAAAACCCAACCCCACATAAAAATTATTTATTGTAAAAAAAAAAAAAAATCACAGTAATAATAACTGCAATGAGTGCGATCATACATTATTAACGTAGCTTATTGCGAATATAAACCATCAGCTTTGGAATGTGGAAAACTTGCACCTTTTTTTCTGTATTCAGGAATATTGTGAATCAGGGATTGTTCTCTAGTCAGAAACATGCTACACGGATTCAGAGTTCAGCCAATCTGCAAAAGTAATTTTCACAAAACGCTGACATGTGAATGAATATAAACATATCATTAAAGGGGTCAGATGATGCGATTTCAAGTTTTCCTTTCTCTTTGGAGTGTTACAAGCTGATTACTTCACTATGTGGAAATATTTGCATAATGTGCCCAAATGTGCACGCAAAGAAAGAAGGCGTGGTTTCAGTAACCGCAGTTAGTGTTGAAGCAGCCGGGCATAGAGGACCTACAATAATGTACAGTATTTGAAAAATAATGTGTTTTTTGAACATTAAAGCATGTCAACTTATTCTGTTACACCAAATACACAAAATAATGATCTTTAAAAAAGCATCACATGACCCCTTTAAATGATAAAACGCTAAAGAAACAGCTGTGGTATGGTAACAACATTTTAAGTTTTACAGATTGAACTTAAATTTAGTGTAAAAAATAAATACAAAAAAATTGTTTTTTGTAAAAGTTACACACAAAGTCTTGTTTTTTTTATCATTATAATTTACTGACAAGAAGAGAACGACACGTGATGAAACAAAGTTCATCACAAGTACCTTTTCCACAAGGTGAGCTAAATACTTTTTTATATCAATATTGTATGATGTTGCAAACACATCTGAAAATTAAATGCAGGGCACAGAGTGAGCTTCTGCATGAAAAATGTCCTAAAAATGAGACATGCTTTAAAGTCAGAGTTTCAAACTAACTTAGCAAACAGTTTAAAGCGGCTTGCCCTCCTGTCAGATGCATTTGAGAGGTATTTTCCTCAGCACATAACTTACATATTACAGTTTTATCTTTAATTTCCATTTTGCAAAAAGGCTCATCGTGAAAACAAGTGAGTATCCAACTTCACTGAAGGAGCTGTACCGCCACACAAAGCACAACAGAATGGGAGCACAATACATGTTTACATAATAATACATGTTTTGCTAAAATATTTTGCTTCCAAAAGTGGAAGAGGTTCAGATCTCTTCATTTACAGCAGAACCATGAACTGCAGTATGAAGAGCTTGTTGGCAACTGGTTGCAGCATAAACAGCAGACAAAAAGCCACAGTTTGTGTAGTAAACCACTGTTAAATCAAAAAGTAAAAAGCAGTTTTATTTTTTATTTTTTTCCCCATGCTGTACAAAAAAACATCTTCAGGGTTCTTTTTTGAGAACTTGCTATGTGGAGCTGCAGTTATCAAAAGTCTGACTAAGGCAGGCATACAATGTATTTTATAGGCATTCAGTGGGCAGTCCATATTGGCCTTACACCCAGGGTTAAACAGAGGAGAAAAAATATACCACCCACTGTATATAGTATGCCTAGACCCAGTGGCGTAGCAAGTCAGCCCCGGGCCCATATGCAAAAATATTTGTACGGCCCCCCAAACATTATAGGTTAATGTAGGCTCCAATGCGCCTTATTGTTGTCTTTCTGAGGTAAATAACATTGACAAGCTGTTTTATTAATATAAAATCATTTATAAAAAAATATAAATGCTTGGAAATAATATTTTACGTTTTCAAGTGTATTCATTAGTAGGGCACCAGCCACCCAATAATCGCAATAAGCGTGTTTTGTTACTTTTAATATAACACAAATCGTAGCCTTTAAATTCTGTAAATTTTATCACGAAATACAAACAATAAATGTGTTTTACCACTCTTTAATGTGGCGTGAGATCACTGTATTCACCTCAGTTCAAGCGGCACGTGAATCAATCATCTATTTTTCTATTTGTTCCAGAATGAGATAAACATGAGGTGAGACCCTTGAGCAAGGCACCGAACCCCCAACTGCTCCCTGGGTGCCGTGGCTGCCCACTGCTCTGGGTGTGTGTTCACGGTTTGTGTGTGTATTCACTACTGTGTGTGTGCACTTGGATGGGTTAAATGCAGAGCACAAATTACGAGTATGGGTCACCATACTTGGCTACACGTCACGTCACTTCACATGAATGAATAACAGAAGACATGTTGAAAAAAATCAGAAAAACAACTTAAATGAATGTCTCATGTAGGCATCTGATGTTTCTAATCAGTGTTTCTAAAATAGTCAATAAAACAGCCCTTGAATAGTCATAACAATCGTAAGATAACATTTACCTCAGAAACGCCAACAATATAACTTTGCCAACATTGTTTTATTATTTTCATAAATCAGTCAGTTAAGCACCACAGACCTTTTTTTTTCCATGAATAAGTGTTATTTTGACATTGATTAACTGAAAGCAATATAACACCGCTTTCTCAATCTCGTAATTTTGACTTTATTCTAAAAATATTATGGCACTGAAACGCTGCCATATTTAGTAAATTACTTAATGCAGTAATGCAAACACACTCTTGGCACAGCCACCCAAAACATAAAAAGACAGAAAGAAAGAAAGAAAGAAAGAAAGAAAGAAAGAAAGGACATTCTAGAAAGGACAACATTTTAGTTGTAATTCATAATTCTCCGGGCCTTTCTTTCAGCAAATTCATCCACAATGTCCTTAGTGTTTAATTTAAGGCTTTGTGTATTCTTCAAGAAATGACTAAAAACACATCTGTTCCATCTTTATTTGACCCTCTAACTCTAGCACTTTCTATTCTATTTAAATTCTAGTTTATCCATTTATCTTATTTTTTATTTAAAAAAACTAACACTAGCTTCCTCATTTGCAAGTCGCTTTGGATAAATGCGTCTGCTAAATGACTAACTGTAAATGTGTATTCTCAATGGAAAGAATGGCTATTTTTGATAAAAGAAAGAGTTTTTAAAAGAGAATTAAAATGAAAGAAAGAGTTAAAAAAATGCAGGTGTCGCTGAAGCTAGATGTGATACAGTTGTGATACAGTATTTTCAACTAGCTAGCTACCAATTATTAATTATTATTTTATGTGGCCGTGGCAATGCAGCGTTTGCAAGTAGTTTTAAAAAACGACACAGTTCTACGACAGCAATATAACAAATGCACACAAAAAATTACAGAGCCCTGCACATGACATGCAGACAATATATTTATTTATTTAGGCCATGAATTAAAAATTTGTTCCATCGTTTTAATTAAATGGCCCCCCTCGGCAGGCCCCCAATCAGCCCGGGCCCATATGCACATGCATACCCTGCATACCCAGACGCTACACCCCTGCCTAGACCCTATAGTAGCATTATCACCAAATGTTTTAAGCAGCACCTGGTCATGAGAACTATAGACATGTACAGTAACTGATAGTTAACTCTCAGTAGGAATGTCAGAGACTGGCAGAACCCCCTCACTGGAAATTATATTGAATGTAATCAGTAAATAGATGTCATCATGTTCACATTGAATACCCAATACAATGTAGGTCACCTTAGTTTTTCATATGATGTTATGTCAGGATGTAGGATCAGAAGATTATAAACAGATTATTAAAGGCACAATATGTCATTTTCGCCGCTAGAGGGCGCGTATTCAAAATAAACAAAGAGACAAAGGCGTAG
>NW_015547632.1:249277-271823 GCF_001515605.1 Sinocyclocheilus anshuiensis
ATGTTTTCTACAAAACAAAACCGGAAATCGAGGGGTTATGACGTCATTGGCAGGCGACACAATGACACTATGGACACGGTCCGTGTCACGAGTTAAAATAGCTTATTTCTCTGGATTTAAACATTCTTCTAAACATTTGGGATAATGTAAGTACACAAGTCAGCAAAATATATAACACTGTTCTAGTGGTTTTTGGGTATTTTAATAAAAAAATCTTACATATTGTGCCTTTAAATTAGTAATCTCACACCACCATATCCTTCCTAGGATATGTCCTCAAACCTAATGGTGTAAAAATGGGCTAAGCCAAAATCAGTGCCGCCTTCTTGTGGCCACAACTTCACATTATCGGGGAACTACAATGGTTCTCAGGATTTGCTAACTTCTATAGGCGATTGATACGCAACTATAGCTCTGTAGCCAGCCCCCTGACTTCCATACTAAAAGGCAAGCCCAAGAGTTTGCAATGGACTCACATGGCAAATACGGCCTTTCAAACACTCAAGAACTGAATTACTTCAGCTCCCATCCTCCGTCATCCAGACTCAAGTAAACCCTTCATTGTGGATATTGATGCTTCTGACGTTGGAGCCATACTCTCATGAAGACATGGTGATCCAGCCAAGCTTCACCCTTGTGCTTTCTATTCCCACAAATTATCCCCTTCTTTGTACCTGAAAACCATTCAATGGATTCACACATCACCTAGTTCAGGACACCCAGGAATCAACCGCACCAATACCATGGTCAGACAACGATTCTGGAGGCCAACCCTGACCAGCTATGCCCCCAGTTATGTCCAAGGACGCCAAATTTGTGTGTAAATCTAGCATACAATTACATTTTAATTACCATCAAATGAGCCTACATTGTTCCTCAAAATCACTGATGCCAACTCCCCCTTTTATCCTGTTGTGTGGTTTGCCCTGGCTACGGATTTGTAGCTCTCACACCGTTTGACCTACCGTTACCAAAATTCATACACACATAGGCCTCATCAGGCCGAACAGCTTTAATGCTGACAGTCCGTGCTTCTCCCAACAGGAAGTCGGCTATTCAAGATTTTGTGAAAAACGCATGCTCTGGAATTTGCGATACTCCTCCTAGGATTTTCAACCCATTGCCACTAAACTCAGCCAACATGATCTCAAGACATTGGGGATGCAAAATTGCCAATGGATTTTTGATATCTCGAATGGTTTGGCCGTGGCGAGGCAACGAAGTTATGGTGAGAAATGTGAAACAGAACGTGTCTAATAACTTTTACAGACTTTGTCATATTTTGATCAAACTTCAGTTCATTCATTATATGATGCTGATCACATAGATGTGACTATAAGGAGTCAAAGTTATAGCGCCACCAACTGGCAGCAGGAAGTGTTTCATTTTCAAAATGCTTTGAAATCAGCCTCTCATTTTTACTCTATTTTCTTCAAACTTCAACAGAATAATGTCAAAACACGGCAGATTAGAAACTGAAAAGGGATTTTTGATATCTTAAATACTGTTGCCATGGCAACATGTCAAACTCGAATATTCTTTTCAGGTGTTTTTAAGGCACTCAGCATGCTTAGAATTTCATGAAACTCGATACATACACATCAGTATTAATGATAGTAAGACACTAGCAAAAGCTCATAAATGGGCGTGGAGCATGCGCTCTATAGCGCGACCTTTTGTCAGTGGGGTGGGGGGGGTTCGTTTTTCCTACAGTCACCAAACTCAGTACATATATTGTTCTCATCAAGCCGGACATCAAGCTACAACCAATAGGAAGTCAGCTATTTTGGTTTTAATGTGGATTTTTTTAAAAATCAGGTTGTGAATTAATGCATACTCCTCCTCTTAAAATCATACAATTCACACCAAACTTTGTCTACATGATGCCAAAACATTGAGGATGCTAAATTGCAAACAGATTTTGGATATCTTGAATGGTATTGCCATGGCAATTTATTAAATTAACAGTAAAAAAAAAGTAAACAGTTATTTTCTTATATTTTTGAAGTGCATTATCCAAAAACTTCAAAACTTTTTACATATGGAGAACAAGTCATTCTGAGGAAACATGCTTAGTTTCATAAATTTATAATGATCGATGGCTGAAAGAAAATGACAAATTATTAAAGGGGTCATATGATGCGATTTCAAGTTTTCCTTTCTCTTTGGAGTGTTACAAGCTGATTGTGCATAGATAGCTGCTATTTCAGGCTGTGAAACTAGGGTTGTCCACAAGATGGAGTCATAGGATAAGAAATATTTTAAGCCTAATCTTGTCCAGCTCAGTCTCCATCTAAGTCTAATACTTTCTCTACTCAGTTTATCTATTAGAATGACAAATAAATGCATAGAATCAGTTGATATGTATTAGACTGTCAGTATAATTTTACATAATTATTTTACAAATGCTTATAGAGCATTAAAATCATAAAGAATATATATTTTAGGTCATTAACAATTTTATATATCCTACCATCTCTCACTCATAGGATAAGAAATCTTTTAAACCTGATCCTTTACTACTCAGTTCAATTAGTTAGAATGACAAACAGATACTTAAAATAAGTTAATATGCACTGGTAATATAGTTTTATATAATGATTTCACAAATGCTTATTGATCAATACAAGTTTTGGTAACACTTTACAATAAGGTCTCATTTGTTAACATTACTTAATGCATTAACTAACATCAGTAGCGAACCATGACTCTTGAACCTAGGCCCTCTCCCCCTACCCTCATCGGGGGAAAAAACAAACTACCAGCCTAGCTTACGGTGTCTTCTTCTAAAAGTCGTCTTTGACAGTTCCACCTTTAAAACAAGAGGCTATCCAGCTTTAATCCGGTCACACATTGTACGAGAAGTGCAGCGCTGCGCCGCCCCTCGTCTTTAAAATTCGAACACATAGTTTTCTATGAGTGTATGCACACCGGCCGTGCCACCGGTAACTGTCCGCGAATCCCAGCTTCGACTCTGGGCGCATTTCAAAATCCTTCCGCGCCACTCACATAGTTCTCCATTAAATTGCATTATATTTGTCCCAAATTATTGTTAACATACATAATGACTTCATCCTAGGCAATTTTATATATATATATATATATATATATCAGTAGCGTGTGGTGGTGTTTTAAAATGAGGAGGCAGTTATATATACTAGGGATGCGTCGATCCGATATTCATATCGGGTATCGGCTCCGATAGTGCCATTTTTCTCGGATCGGGTATAGGTCAGAGAGGGCCGATCTAAATCCGAGATTTATTTATTTATTTTATTTTTTTTCCCGATTGTGCGAATTATTCTGTGTTACTTCTGAAGCCATATGATAGCTTAACCCTTTAACGTGTACGATCACACCAGTGTGATCAGTCTTGGCTGGTCCCTGGAGCATACGATCACACCGGTGTGATTAGAACTTCTTCTCCCAGTTTACCGGAGACCTACTTTAACATGTTTCGGTAGGAGAGGATGAATTTCCGTGTTGTAAATCCCACAGCTCGGATGCAGCGCGAACTAACATGGCGGCGCCCATCACCCGGTATAGATCAACTAACACGGTTGCTATAAAAGTGTTTAAACTATCAAATAGATTTACTTGCACATATTTCAGAATTGGAACATCAGATATTTCATAATATAGTGAGCATGTTTGTGAATATTTTGAATAAAACAGGAAAAACGAAATAAACTACATATGCATATTTAAGTCCTTACATTAACACCCTTGTGTTGTGTTCAGAACCCTATCACACTTACGAGTTTACAGAGCAAAAAGGACCCGGCCTCATAAAATTGCTTATAAATCACTCATTATGCTATATTATCACCAAAGATCTGATTTGAAAAAGTAGAAAAAAAAAGTTCGGCAAAACGCGATTCGATCGCGTCAAAAACGACTTCAATACAACTTTACCGACTGCACCACTGAAGCTGTTATTAAATGATAGTCTTTTGTAATGCTTTGTAATCACACATTGATGGGCGAAGTTAGTGTAAATAGCCTCTGCCAACAAGGCGAGCTATTTGCACTTGTAAATAGACACTCCGTTTTTTATTTGTGAACTGATGTTCAGCTGTTCTTTTTAATAGTCAACTTATTTTCGGGTCATCGTCATAAAAGCTCTGTAAACAATGCCACAGACATGAAGATATATCTTTCATTTCATCACGCTGAATGCTCTCACTATAAACTGACGCAGTCATCACGTTTTCAGACCATTTCAAGTTTTATTTTGACGTGACACAAAGTATTGGTATCTAAGCAGGAGAGTTGTTTACTTACTTTATAATTAGTCAATAACGCCATCCTTTTCTTCATTCAGGACGAGCATAACCGATCATATCCAATTATAGCGCAACGGAGGCATTGCCTCCTCTCACGTGACTTTCTCACGTGATTCATCTCAATGAGCCTCCAGAAAAGTCACGGCATGCTTTAGCCTCCGCTGTAACTTTACCTGCGGGTGTCGCTGTTGGACAGTGTTACTTTATAAAAACGAGTGACTTTTAGACGTTTAATGTCATATTATTCATATTTGCGTTGTTTTATTTTTGTAATATCGATTATTTTCTCATCCACTTTTGAGGAGAGGAGACACTGCCTCCCTTGCCTCCCGTGATGTATATATATATATTGATTGGTATATATATATATATATATATACAGGGCTGGGAAGGTTACTTTTAAAATGTATTTCACTACAGATTACAAAATACATGCTTTAAAGTAATCAGTAATGTATTTCGTTAGATTACTCCGGTTTAGTAACTTAATCTAAATACTTTAGAATACTTTGAAATACTTAAGCTATACACAAAGGAACATATTAATGTCTTGTTTTTATCTTTTCCAACTCTAAATAAAAGTGACATCTACCAGTCATAAGATATGGGTTTTCCTTGCATTTTATTTTTTAACAACATCAGTTTTCCACAGCATTTCTATGAACGACAAAAAAATGTTGTCATTTAAATCTACCAATCAATATAAATTCAATTTGAATACAATGAATGGGATTCCGTGCTGTTTCATGCTTCATTCCAAGCTTCAAAACGAATCCAAACACACCAAACATGTCATAAAAGTAGCCAAAACAACTGGCACAGTTCTCCAAGTTATACAATAGATTTGTTTAATGAATGGACCAAACATTAAGTGATTACTTCACTGATAATCCTCTCTATGGAGAAGTGATCGGCACAAAAGAATCGCTGAGCTAAAATTGACAGGGCTCGTTTTCCCAAAAGGGTCGCAAGTAACTTAATGTCATTATAGTTCAATGTAATTTAACAACCACAGTTCGCTAACGATGCTTTTGGGAAACACACCCCAGATCTATCCAGTTTAATGAGAACCATTCACACTGGTTTTGTTAAACAAAATAAATGATTCATTTAAAAGATTGAATCAAAAGAATCATCTGTTCATGAATCGGATCATGAACTCGCATTACCGCACCAAAGATAATCTATTCTTGAACATTTCAAATGAATAAAGACTTCAAGTTCATCTGTAAAGCACACAAAGCTATTGTTTGACTTTATAAACTTTTATTTTATGCATGATTCGTATGGATCTGTTATCTGAATGCAAAGTGTGAATTCTAAGAATTCATTGTCATTTTTTAATAAAATTCTTAGAAATATTAAACGTAATGATAACCATTTAACACTCAAAATATGAGAAAATAGAAAAACGAGTTACTGGAGAAATTTTTTTTTAAAGGTCAAGAACAACTTCCCTCAAGATGCTTTTTCAGATTAGACGTTGAATCCTTCATGCTGATAGAAGTTTTGTTGCAGGTAGGCATTGCATTGCGTTGAGATGTTACGTCCTCATGACAAAGAAGCAGTGTTTATAGTAAATACTATTATTATTGGCACAGTGTCCTACTAAATGTCTTAATTTTATGTTATTTGCGGCTTCCATCATGACATGAATAATAGCTAGTTAGTTTATCAGCGTTTTTTTTTATTTCGATAGAGATCCCCACAGTGGGCGGAACTTGTCATAAAGTTAGTGACATACTATTTAGAAGAAAGATATAATTTGTCAATTTTTCTGTCATTTAAAATTACACTCCCATTGACTTACTATTGCTTGGCCCTCTGTAATTTCATAGCTGGACCACCAATCACAGAGCCGCAGACGCTAGGCGGAAACATTCTAATATGGAGAAAATGGGAGGAGTTCATTTAACACATTCGCTGAACAGGCAGATTTGAAGAGTTTATTTCCACAGAAATTGTATTTATTTTATTTAGATGGCGACTACAAGTTGCTAAATGAACAGGCTGCTGCACACAGTTTTTTTCAACGGAGAATCAGTTGCCTTATTGGTTAAAATACCCAAACTTAAATATTAAATGAAGAAATGACATTAAAATTCAAAGTAATCACTTTGGTCATCTAAAATACTTTTCGGATGTAACTGTAATTTGATTACCACCTATACGCTCAGCGGACACATTCTAATATGGAGAAAATGGGCGTTGTTCGTGTAACGCATTCACTGATTTGAAGAGTATATTTCCACAGAAATTGTATTTATTGCATTTAGATGGTGATTGTCAAATTATGATTTGCTTAAAAATAGAAATTATTTGTCATTTAAAAACATATTTAAAAATTGTAAATATTGTTTTTTTTATTGTTTGCTAATAAAAATGTTCTCGTTCATGTTAATTCACAGTGCATTAACTAATGTTAACTAGAGCCCAACCGATATATCATTTCGCCAATTTTATCAGTCAATATGAGCCTGTCGTAGATATATGTATATATATATATGTATGTATATGCCGCCAATATGCCACTGATAAGAACTTTTGTCTGATAAGAACCGATAGTTTGTCCGCACTCCATTGTTTGCTACTGGCGATCTGAATGAAACGCTTTAAAAGCTTAAGTGTATGGAATACCATTGAAAATTTGAATGGCCATATCTCCATAACGGCGCGGTGGATCTGCACCAAATTTGGGGGACCCCTTTAGCTCGAGGAGCCCTCTCGAACACTAAATCGAGTGTACATCTCGAGGCCCCCTTTCGAATGAGACCACCCCTGCGTCGATAGCCCCCGGAGTCCGGGATTTACTGGTTGTCAAAGTCGCGGTCGGGCGCCGACCGATCTGGCGATAATGGTGGGCTACGTAGGTTACACATTGCTATCTACGCATTCGCAAGATAGTGACACCAGCCAACTCTTTCACTTCAGTAAGGAGGTCTCTTGTTCAGGCAGCAGCATTCAAGCGGTGTCCTAACGGTAAGTTGCTAACTAATTTGTGGCTTGAGTCTGTTGAATGGTGAGTTAGCGCTACGTTGGTGAGACGCAATGCTATTAAGCAGTGATTCTTAATCCTGGTCCTCGCGACCTCCGCTCTGCACATTTTGTATGTTTTTCTTATCACTTCAGAGGTTTGTTCTATTCGACCGTAAATGCCCTGTGAAGTGGACATCACAGGATATTCTGCCATAATTCCAGTTCGAAGGGAGCATGCATGTTACATTCAAAGGTCATTAAAGTGTGTGAGACATGACACATTTAAATATAGTATTTATTTACAGAGGTATATTATGTCACACTTCACACTACTCTAGTAAGTTTCGTCTGTCTGTGAAGACATGGCATAGTGCAAATCCGTGAATTAATGTTCCGAAGTGAAATAAACTTAAACGGAATAAAGTTGAATAGAATAGAATTGAAATAAAGTTGAATAAACTTCAACTTTACTGTTCAGTGCGCTGATGTCAGACTCATATTGGATAATAAAGTGTATTGCTAAATTGTTAAATACCCTGCCTCCATTACATATCTTTGTACGGCAAAAATGCCGCTGCCTCTTTCGAAAGATTAATGGAATATGTGCTTAAAGACATTAAAGGAAAATTTTTCTTTTTTTTTACATCAATGATATTGTTGTATATTCCAAAAATGAGGAGGAGCATTTACAGCATTTGAGGCAAGTTTTAAATTGTTCACACCAAGCAGGACTGACTTTGAATCTCAAGAAATGCAACCTTGTACAGAGATCTATCACTTTCCTGTGTCATGTGGTGTCTCTGGAAGGTGTCAAGACGGATCCTGCCAAAGTAGAAGCTATCTGTGGTTTTCCGGTACCACAAGCACACAAGGAAGTACAAAGATGTTTGGGATTGGCAGGTTGGCATCACAGATTCATACCAAATTTTTCAGAAATAGCTGCACCTCTTCATGCCCTAAAGATGAAACAGTCCACTTGGACATGGACTAAGGCATTTGAAAAATGGAGACCCTGTTTGTAGGGCAGACCATTTGAGGTTATTACAGACCATGCTGCATTGACTTGGGTTTTCCAACATCCCAAACCTTCATCGAGGCTGACGCGATGAACTATTCATCTACAAAGATATGAGTTCAGCGTCAGATATAGGAAGGGACAGTGCAATGTAGTACCAGATACCTTGTCACGCAGCCTAGAGACTACGCCACCTCATCTGTTAGCCATGGTCAAATCTACCAGCTCTTCTGTAACTCCATCCAATTTACTGGTAGACTGGTCTATTGAATGGTTTCATTCTATGGTTTCATCTTCGCTTCCTTCCCCTAAACAGTTATCATCTCTTGATGCTAACAGTGCTACTGATACTTTCTGCTCCACTCTTACATCTTGTTTAGACACTGTCTGCCCCTTGTCTTCCAGACCAGGCCGTACCACCCCTTCTGCCCCTTGGGTGTCTGATGTTCTCCGCGAGCATCGTTCTAAGCTTAGGGCTGCTGAAAGGGTGTGGCGCAAATCAAAAAATACTACTGACCTTAATATGTATCAGTCACTTCTCTCTTCCTTCTCTGCTAATGTCTCCACTGCTAAAAGGACATACTATCATAATAAAATTAACAATTCGTCTAACTCTCACATGCTCTTTAAAGCATTTTCCTCCATCCTTTGTCCTCCTCCTCCCCCTCCTTCATCAACTCTAACAGCTGACGACTTTGCCACGTTCTTCAGTAATAAAATTAAAACCATCAGTGCACAATTTTCCACACCACAATCTGTCAGGCACATTTTACCAGCAAACATACACTTGTTCACATCCTTCTCTTCACTCCCTGAGGCAGAAGTCTCCAAACTCATCCTTTCTAATCATCCTACTACTTGTCCTCTTGATCCTATTCCATCTCATCTCCTTCAAGCCATTTCTCCTGCAGTTGTACCTGCACTCACTCACATCATTAACACATTCCTTCACACTGGTGTTTTTCCCTCAGCATTTAGACAGGCTCATATAACCCCACTACTTAAGAAACCCACCCTTAACCCATCTCTTTTAGAGAACTACAGACTTCCCTTCTTCCTTTCATTGCAAAAACACTTGAATGAGCTGTGTTCAACCAAGTCTCTGCCTTTCTCACACAGAACAACCTCCTCGACAGCAATCAGTCTGGTTTCAGAAGTGGATGTTCAACCAAGACTGCCTTGCTCTCACTTGTTGAAGCCCTAAGACTTGCAAGAGCGGATTCCAAATCTTCAATGGAGCCGAAAAGAATGCACGTCACACATCAGCACGTTTGCACTGGCTAACCAATAGCTGCTCACATAAAATTCAAGGCATTAATGTTTGCCTACAAAACCACCACAAAAAAACTGCTTGTTTTCTTTAAAAAAAAAACGAACACTTGCTTCTCTAATCTTTTTGTATTCTATCTGTTTCTTTTTATGTATTATACAATTAACAAAAGCATAAAAGGCCTCTAACACTAGCTTGCTCTATTATTTTTATATTCTATCTGTTTTCTTTTCATTTATTATATGATTTAAAAAAAATCTTGCTACGTGTACTGCATTAAGCTAACTGAGACTTGTTATAACACTTGCATATCATTGCTTTTGTTTTGATTTTGATTGCTTCCATTGTCCTCATTTGTAAGTTGCTTTTACTGCATTAAGCTAACTGAGACTTGTTATAACACTTGCATATCATTGCTTTTGTTGAGTTTGATTGCTTCCATTGTCCTCATTTGTAAGTCGCTTTGGATAAAAGTGTCTGCTAAATGTCTAAATGTAAACGTAATGTAATGTCTGACATTGATACAGCACTGTCTAATGACCCAGAAATTCGGGAGTTATGCAATAAGGCTGCTTGCCAACCCAGTCCTGATCTTTCCAGAATGCATTATATCCTTGAAAATGGTTTCCTTTTTTGTAGTGTCCCAGATGGTCGGAAAGGACCAAAGCTCCAACTAGTCATACCTGCTTGTCTGCGAGGTGAGTTTCTCAAGTATGCCCATGACAACCCCTTAAGTGGACACCTGGGCCGGCTTAAAACACTACTACGACTGATGGAAGTTGCTTACTGGCCAAGCTTAAGAGCTGACGTATGGAAATACTGTAAGGAATGTGAAACTTGTCAAAAGTATAAACCATCATTTTCAAAGTTGTCAGGTTATTTGCCAACACCAGTGGTAGAGCCCAGGTACATGCTGGGTGTGGATTTGATGGGCCCCTTCCACAAGAGCTCTAAACAACATGAGCATATTTTAGTTATAGTCGATTACTGTTCAAAGTGGGTGGAGCTTTTTCCATTGAGAGTGGCCAAAGCAACACAAATTGCCCATATTCTAGTTGAGGAGATTTTTACAAGGTGGGGAACTCCTGTCTATTTGGTATCTGACCGAGGAGTGCGGTTTAGAAGAGGACCTTGAAGACCATGATCGCCTCATATGAGGGAAACAACCATCGTCAATGGGATAAATGGTTATTTAAATTCAGGTGTGCCATTAACACATATTTACACATATGTCCAGTTTATTATCTTAATTTGCCTGCGTATTTAAGTTCCTGTCTGTTCGGTTAGTGTTTGTCAGATTTTGCCTATGTTTTCATGTGTGCTAAGTCTTCCTCTTGTGGATTTACCTTCTGTGTGGAATATTAAAGATAATTTTACCTTCAGCATCTTCGTGAGTGTTTTGAGTGCACCTGAGTGTGACAGAAGTTCCGACCAAACAGGAAGTTAAGCGATGCGTTTCCCCTCGTTTGTTTTCTTGTTTTTGAAAGTCTTTTGTTTTCTGTTTATGGATCATCCCGAACTTGCCCTCGAGGACCACACCAGACTATTTCTGGACATTGCCAACAATACCAGCTACCCGGACGATGCGCTCTGCTCATTCTACATAGCAAGCCTCAACACCGCGTGCTCAGCGCAGTTGTCCAGAGATGGTCCTCGAGGGAATTTTGCCGCCTTTGTGGAGTGGGTACTGGTGAGAAACAGATTCCATTTCACCGTCTGCCACGCTGATGAGGAACTCACCAGCCCCACTCTGGACCCAGAGCCCAGCCAAATACCACCCCGCTGCGCGGAGCAACAGCCAGAGTCCCCCGCAGATGGAGAGCCAGAGCCCACCACGACCGACGAGCAATCGCCTAATGGAGCAACAGAGCTGAGGATCGCCCCGGAGCCAGAGCCTCATGAAACGTCTGACCAGGTGCGTGAGCCGGCAACAATGCCCGCCACGGGGGATTGTACAGTGGAGAGCGAGGGTGTGGAGGAAAGCCCCGCCCACTGTGCCATTGACCCAGCGGCTCCACCATGGCTCCTAGCTCCCTCCTCTCCGACGTGGCCCGTCAGGCCACCAGCTCCGCTGGGCTCCCTCATCCCTCCGGCTCCGCCTTGGTCAGTCGTCGACCCGCCATCGCCTCAGGACTCCACTCCTCCGGCTGCGCCTCATCGATTCATCCCACTGGCTCCGTTGGGCTGCTCCCTCCCTCCAGCTCCACCTTGGTACCCTGTCACTCCGGCTTCACCGCGGACTTCCGGTTCCCCACCTACACCTCGGTCACCTGAGCCATCTGTTCCGTCTTGGCTCTCCGGATCCTCCCCGTCGCCCTGGCTCGTCGGCTCTCCGTCTCCGCCCCGGGCTCCTCTCCCACCTGCTCCGCCACTGTCGGTCGGTTCCCTGGAGTCATCAGCCATTCCTCCACCATGGCTCCTCCCTCCATCGGCTCCACCGTGGGCCATCATGTTGGCTGCGGTCTGGGTCCCGCCTGGCTCCTCCTGTTCCAAGTCCCTCCTGTCTCCATCCTGGCTCCTCCCTCCGTCTGATCCACCCTGGCTTCTCCTGTCTCCATCCTGGCTCCTCCCTCCATCTGATCTGCCATGGTTCCTCCTGATTTCTCCGTGGCTCCTCCCTCTGTCATCGCCACCCTGGTCATCCGCCTGCCTTCCTGCCTACCCTTCGCCATCCCCTGTTACCATCCCAACCACTCCGTCCCTCCTTTGTTGTTTTTGTTACGGCGCAAAGACGCGCCTGGCTGGAGAGGGGAGTACTGTCACGATCGTGGACTTTTACTTTGTTGTCTTTCCTCTTGTTTTCCTGTTTTGACCTAGTTTTCCCTTGTGTCTGATTAGTTAATTCTGTTCACCTGTGTCTCATTTATTATCTTAATTTGCCTGTGTATTTAAGTTCCTGTCAGTTCAGTTAGTGTTTGTCGGATCTCGTCTATGTTTTCACATGTGCTAAGCCTTCCTCTTGTGGATTTACCTTCTGTGCGGAATATTACAGATTATTTTACCATCATCATCTTCGTGAGTGTTTTGAGTGCGTTATTTAAATTCAGGTGTGCCATTAACACATATTTACACATATGTCCAGTTTATTATCTTAATTTGCCTGCGTATTTAAGTTCCTGTCTGTTCGGTTAGTGTTTGTCAGATTTTGCCTATGTTTTCATGTGTGCTAAGTCTTCCTCTTGTGGATTTACCTTCTGTGTGGAATATTAAAGATAATTTTACCTTCAGCATCTTCGTGAGTGTTTTGAGTGCACCTGAGTGTGACAGAAGTTCCGACCAAACAGGAAGTTAAGCGATGCGTTTCCCCTCGTTTGTTTTCTTGTTTTTGAAAGTCTTTTGTTTTCTGTTTATGGATCATCCCGAACTTGCCCTCGAGGACCACACCAGACTATTTCTGGACATTGCCAACAATACCAGCTACCCGGACGATACGCTCTGCTCATTCTACATAGCAAGCCTCAACACCGCGTGCTCAGCGCAGTTGTCCAGAGATGGTCCTCGAGGGAATTTTGCCGCCTTTGTGGAGTGGGTACTGGTGAGAAACAGATTCCATTTCACCGTCTGCCACGCTGATGAGGAACTCACCAGCCCCACTCTGGACCCAGAGCCCAGCCAAATACCACCCCGCTGCGCGGAGCAACAGCCAGAGTCCCCCGCAGATGGAGAGCCAGAGCCCACCACGACCGACGAGCAATCGCCTAATGGAGCAACAGAGCTGAGGATCGCCCCGGAGCCAGAGCCTCATGAAACGTCTGACCAGGTGCGTGAGCCGGCAACAATGCCCGCCACGGGGGATTGTACAGTGGAGAGCGAGGGTGTGGAGGAAAGCCCCGCCCACTGTGCCATTGACCCAGCGGCTCCACCATGGCTCCTAGCTCCCTCCTCTCCGACGTGGCCCGTCAGGCCACCAGCTCCGCTGGGCTCCCTCATCCCTCCGGCTCCGCCTTGGTCAGTCGTCGACCCGCCATCGCCTCAGGACTCCACTCCTCCGGCTGCGCCTCATCGATTCATCCCACTGGCTCCGTTGGGCTGCTCCCTCCCTCCAGCTCCACCTTGGTACCCTGTCACTCCGGCTTCACCGCGGACTTCCGGTTCCCCACCTACACCTCGGTCACCTGAGCCATCTGTTCCGTCTTGGCTCTCCGGATCCTCCCCGTCGCCCTGGCTCGTCGGCTCTCCGTCTCCGCCCCGGGCTCCTCTCCCACCTGCTCCGCCACTGTCGGTCGGTTCCCTGGAGTCATCAGCCATTCCTCCACCATGGCTCCTCCCTCCATCGGCTCCACCGTGGGCCATCATGTTGGCTGCGGTCTGGGTCCCGCCTGGCTCCTCCTGTTCCAAGTCCCTCCTGTCTCCATCCTGGCTCCTCCCTCCGTCTGATCCACCCTGGCTTCTCCTGTCTCCATCCTGGCTCCTCCCTCCATCTGATCTGCCATGGTTCCTCCTGATTTCTCCGTGGCTCCTCCCTCTGTCATCGCCACCCTGGTCATCCGCCTGCCTTCCTGCCTACCCTTCGCCATCCCCTGTTACCATCCCAACCACTCCGTCCCTCCTTTGTTGTTTTTGTTACGGCGCGAAGACGCGCCTGGCCGGAGAGGGGAGTACTGTCACGATCGTGGACTTTTACTTTGTTGTCTTTCCTCTTGTTTTCCTGTTTTGACCTAGTTTTCCCTTGTGTCTGATTAGTTAATTCTGTTCACCTGTGTCTCATTTATTATCTTAATTTGCCTGTGTATTTAAGTTCCTGTCAGTTCAGTTAGTGTTTGTCGGATCTCGTCTATGTTTTCACATGTGCTAAGCCTTCCTCTTGTGGATTTACCTTCTGTGCGGAATATTACAGATTATTTTACCATCATCATCTTCGTGAGTGTTTTGAGTGCACCTGAGTGTGACACCACCGTTGTTTGATGAACTATTGAAAAACGTAGCGAGACAGAAAAGAAACAGAACGAGAGAGAGAGAGAAAAAGAAACCGTAGGTGCGAATGACAAGCTAACAGGCCAATGGAATTCTAATGTGCTGCACTCGCTGTTTAGATTTAAAAGGCAAACTATATCAAATTAGTATGTTAGATAATATCAGAAGTATGGTGATAATTAAGTTATAGTTTAGCAGTTTAAACAAAATAAAGTGATCGTAAGATAGAGATTCCAACAGAAAAACAAAACTACACGGAGCTACAATCGCAAACCACTTGTGTCTTACCTTGTAAGATGCAACCAACAAAAGCATTGACTAACATTGTCATGGAAAATCCCCATAACTGCTGAGAGGATACTAAAGCCTTAGTTGGCGACTTGTCTTTGCGCCACCACAAACTCTTTCAGAAAATGACACAACAAAAGGGAATCCCCATTCAAATGCACAAAACAAGAAATGCAAGTAATACCTCCAGATTCTAGCTAAACTGGTGTATTAATTTATAATTTCATAACCCTGTTAGGAAATAATAGAAGGGTTAAGCTAATGGTTAATGGTTCGTTCAGGTATTATGATCTAAGAAATGGCATATATTGCTGTAAATTTGGGATTTCATTCTTACACTCTGTTCAAAGACATTCTTTAGTTTATTTTCTTCATTCTTCAATTTGTGTGACTGTGTATGTATTAAATTAGTTTGCATGTATTAGAATACTTCATTTATAGAGAAAGTAGAAAGTCTTGTTTTGTATTCAAATAGAAGTGTCGTGTATACTTCACTTTATAAAATAAATATAAATTGATTCTCATTAAAGATCCAAAAGTTATTCAGTCAAAAGCACTGAGGGATTTCCTCTTTTTCTTTTGTTGTTTAAAAGAACATATTATTAATTGTTTTATTAATGTCAATAACATTAATGACAAAGGTAGGTAGCTGCTGTCACTTTAGGACCTCATGCACAGATCCAGTATATTTTCAAACATCTGATTTCTCACAGGTGTTTACATTCATATAACCGGCTGTGTTTATGTGAATATGCCACACGATGGGCATTTTGACATAGCTGTTTATGTATCTAACCATTTGTTCACCTATTTAATGTTCTGAACGAGACCAATGTATTTGGGACTTAATTTTGGAATCGTTTGTGAGTTTATTGACTTTTCACTTTATTAATCTTGGGTTTTATGTGAAAGTTTTTTGGATTGTTTGAGAAATTAGTGAACTCCCAAGAGATATCTAGTCGTTATATCCTGCAAATGTATAGTCACAGGTGTATCTATTTAATTACCTCTTAGTCTCTATTGTCTTAAACACTGACAAGGCCTGCTTGGGCTGATACGCGTTGGTGTTTTTTTAATATGTAGCCCTGTCTTAGAATAAAGGCTTTTTACCTTGCTGACTATGCGAGTGCCTGGATGTGGATTTTTTTGTTATGTAACAGGACCCACTTATTATTTTGTATTTGGGACTTAGTTTACTTTTAGCAGTGCACTGCCTGCTGCAGGTGGTGATGTGCAGCATCCTAGACACTCTTGCTTTTCTGGAAACAGTGATTGACGGAGGGGACAATGAAGAGCTTGCAAGACCATGGGCAGAGTGGTGGTTGGAAGCAGATTATGCACTGGAAGGGCGTTAGGCCGGTCGCAGGTTGCCACAGGAAGTTCTGTGCACTCGGCCCAGGCGGGGAACCGGTTCCAAGAATTCTGGTGGCCATGGGTAAAGGTCCCCAGGAAGCGACCAATCTCTTAGATCTTTCTTCCTATCTACCCTTTGAATTGTGGGTGATAGCCAGACATGAGGCTTACAGTCACACCTAGGAGGGTGAAGAAAGCCTTCCTCATGAAATGAATGTAATAGTTATAGTTGTTAATAGTTATAGCACGGGGGCCTCTATCGGAGACAAAATTGTGAAAGACTTGGATGAGCATTGCCTCTTTATGTTTCTATGGCTGTGGGTAGGCCCTTGAGGGATATCAATTTGCATGCATTGGAGAATCTGTCAACTATTACGAGGATGCAGGTCAAACCATTGGAAGGAGGGAGATCAGTTATGAGATCCACTCCTAGGTGTGATCAAGAATGTAGAGGAATGGATGGCAGAAAGAGTTTCGCAGATGGCAGATGACGAGGAACTTTGGGATGGCTCATTACTGGCTAGGGATGCAACGATTAACCCATTTCACTATTAACCATGCTTTAAAATGTCGCAGTTAATTATTTGTAAAGGCTCCACTACACAGAATGTTTCTGTTGCATGGAACGGAACTGTTGCAACTTGCTCAAATTGAAAACAAATTTTCACCAGCGGTGCACCAGCTTAAAGTGTCGTGATTATCAGAGACAAGGAGGCTACTACACACACTAGATTAACTATGACAGAGGGACCAAACAGCTAAGCTTTATTTCCACCAAAGACATGCCTGAAGTTGATAGTATGGGAGCAATTTGATAACACCAAGAATGACCAGGGCCTTATTGAAATATTGCCATAAAAAAAGTTGCTGCTAAAGGAGCGAATATGTAGGGATAATGCAGTACCATTTCTAGGCATAGGCAAGCTTAGGCAGTCGCCTAGGGCACCACCAGCAGGATGGGGCACCAGTGAGCTCACGTACTGACACTACATTTTAGCAGGGTTGTGATAAAGAGTGGCATGGCCATAGGCGTAGCTTTATATTTGAGCTTGGGGGTCCAAACCGAGCCACTTGATTTGGTCAGTTGTACTTTTAAACACATTTTAGTTTTGCTATAGTAAATCTACAAATTCACACTCACATTCACATAGAGCAGCAGCAAGCGCGTGAGGTTGTCATGGCAACAACATACATTGCATGTGAATTACAGCTGCGCTTCTATTTTGCCAGACTAAACTTGGCAATAAACACATTGAAAATGCACAATAAACATGTCTGTCAAAACAATCTAGTTTTTTATTAAGCAAATCAAGGAGTGAATAACTCATCCACTGTTTTTAAAACAGACATTTGTGAGCTTGATTCAAGTTAACGCATAATGACAGGCGCACACTTTCTATTTAGTCTTACTGAATAGACGATAAACAGTTTATATTCTAAAATCTATTTATAGGTTGTGTTCTGTGTAAATTTAATAACATTTGGATGTAAATGGTCGGCGTAAAAGTAGAACACTGAGCCACTAAAATGGCTGTGTCCTGTGGGTCACCTTTATCTGATTGTCCGATTAATTTACTTACAATAACAATTTAAAATGTATTAACTTTTATATGTATTATTAACTAAATTATATGCATATTTACTTCATTGAAAAAAGCTTTATAAATAAATAAACATTTAGTAAAATCCTTAAATCACTTTGCCCCCCCACCACAAGCTACGCCCATGAGCACGGCCAACCTGAAATATGATTGCCACCACCACTGGATCCCCCAACATCATTGGGCTAGAGTACTGTCAATTTGACAATGCCTGTATGCCATTGGATCAGAGCGCTGTCAATTGCTGCCGGATTGTTGCATGTAAAGTTTGCATTTGAAGCGCTCAACAACACGTTAGATCAATGGGTTCTGTCAGTGCTGTGGCAAAGTAACGCGCTTTTCTTTTTTTCTTTTTTTTGCCATGCAATAAAGCTAAGTTCAAAGGCCAATTTAAAATATTGGTACAGTAAAAAGTGCACAAAATCAGTATTTTGTTTAAGCAGGTATTTGTGGCAGTCGAGAAATCATGTTGTGAAATTGGTCCAAAAGGCCAATGCATTGTTAAAGGATCAGTGTGTCGTGTAAAATTCACATAATAAACTTTAACAGCCAATTAAAAAAATATTGATTAGTATTTTGTTAAGTCAGTATTTGTGGCAGTCGAGAAATCATTCTGCAAAATTGGTCCAAAAGGTGTGCATTTTTGCGCCAATGCATTGTTAAAGGATCAGTGTGTTGTGTAATATTCACATATAAAACTTTAACGGCCAATTAAAAAAATATAGGTATATTCACTACTTCACAATATCAATCCTTTATTAAACGCTTTTTCAAATTTAACGCATCCTTACGGAAGTGTTGAAATGCTGAACAAAGCCACTAGAAGGCAAGCCTGCAACCATTAGCCAAAAAAGTGTAATGGCTAATGCTAACGCTTCCACTTTGGCAGTACGTGGGAAAGGAGACCAGAGGCCGTTTTTTTTTTTTTTTTTGAATAGATGTCAATGGAGAAGAGGCTTCCCCAGCTAACAAAAATATGTAACTGTTACATAACTGCGACGTAATCAGGTGACCAAAGTTTCGTCGTGGCGACGTAACTGACATTCGGAAAAGTGAAATTCCAGGATTCGTTGCCGAAATGTTGTGGATCAATAATTGTGTGTTGTTAATCAGTTGGTAATTTTTATAATTTATTTTCTATGGGCGGACATGCAGTAGTTAAAGGCTGTTTCAACAGCTGTGAATGATGAATACAGACACAAAATGAATTCATGTCATTTATTTTTAAAAACGCACAAATATGAACAATAAAATGCACCCAAATTATTAATAAAAACTTGTGTGTGTGTTCGCCTATTCGGGAAGTTGCAGTGACAGAAACAGTTACATTCCTGATAAAGTCTGAAGGGAGTAATAAAGCCTGTGTTTATGCTATAGGCTAATATGGCCAAATAATATCTCTTGTTTTATAAATAAATGTTTATTTAAAAGCAGCCCACGATCAGCGTATTATGCTAGCATTACCCCTTACGGCTCAGACGAGATTTTGTTCCGTCCTCCGCAGTGCCAACTCAATAGACTATCTTTAGTAATACTGCTTCTGGGATATGGCAAGCCAAAGTATTCATATACGCCTGGTCGGGCGTCTGATTGCACACTGACCCGTCAAAAGCGTGCGATTTGACAGCAAAACAAAAATCCAGTAATTAAAAAAAAAAAAGATATTTTGTACGTGATGTGACAGGCCTTTTATCCACTGATCTACAGGCCTAATACTTTATAGGCTATAGATCAGTACTATCACATTTTTCAAAAATCAATGACAGTGTTCATTGCACAGGATTGTTGTGATTTATTGATGTACAGTTAATCACAGATACTTTATCAAAACATATCAACCACAGTTTATAAACATTGTGTATGAAACAATGCTGTATTCTGATGAGTATTTCGTTATTTAAAGGGGTGTGCACAAGTCTACTGTATGCACAAGTCTGACCACCTTTTTTATTAAAGAAATGCAAGATGGCAGCTGCATGTTATTTACAAATCAGAGATGATTTTATTTAAATAAAACAGCCTTAGGCTTTTATGATCTAAAACAACATATAGGAAAATATTTTAAAGAATTTTTTAATCTCAAAAGGCCTATATAAGAAAAACCTTAGATGCAATATGTTTTCACTCACTATTACAAGCAACTGCAGAAATGTTTTTAGATAATAACATTGTGTTTCATGGGAAAAAAGCAACCCCACAAAAATTACTAATATTATTTATTATAGAACTTTGTTTTCACTGTAATAAATAGTCTAATGCCTTAATTATAGGCCTATTTTGAATTATGAACTGAAGCAAGATAATATTAATGCCTTTACTGATGCTATTACAGATCATTTGAAGTGCTGCATCGATTCAGTCTTACACGTAAGCAGTAGTTTGGGAGAAAAACAACTAGTAAAATGTGTACAAATTTATGTAAAAATAACACCTTAACTTATGTAAGAATTAATTATTTACACGTCAGAAATGACGTCATCTTTAGCTGAATCAAGCCGGTAAATCCCAGGCTCTAATAGAGTAAGAAAAGCGCTGCATGTGGGTGTGACCTCATTACAGTTAATGAGCTCAGACGGAATGACTGTAGCCTACCTCTAATTTTTTATTATATTATTATTGTTATTTGCGAATTAAATAAACGAAATATTTGTTTTTGATTGTTTAATTTAGGAGTAGACATTTCAAGTTTTCTCTGGACATATTTCTCATGTCTGTGTCAAGTATTCACTGAGTTTCAGTTCATTTTGAAGCGCGTTTGTATATTTTACTAAAGCAATTTGTCACGTTTTGTTGTTGTGGGTGTACACAAAATAAAGCAGATATTTACAGTTTCTAATGTATTACTCATATGACCAAAAACAAATATTAAAGCAGAATATAATTTTTACCCATGAACAAAAATACAAAACATGTAGCTTAATTTTCGTTTTTTTTTGTTTGTTTGTTTGTTTGTTTGTTTGTTTCTCAAACAAAACGAAAAAACAAAAATTATACCTTTTCACATTTCTCTTTATTTCTTTTTAAGTAGAATACCATATTACCAGTACACCATCACAGGAAATTAAACAATAATGTTCGTATTGCTTTCATAAAGTTAATTTACTTTCCAATACAGCCATCAAGTGTTAAGTCAAATTTAAGTCATTCAAATAAAGAAAGCATCATAGCATATAATATCTTCTATATCGGGAAATCTACTAAAATAATTTAAATACAATTACTTAAATACCATTGCTTAGCAGCAATGCTTAATAATTAATTTCATAATATAAAAGATGAGAATACAGGTCTATCACTTTGATTCACCCCTGGAATAATGCATTTTAAGTGCTTTGCACAATAGCTGTAGTTAGAGGGTATAGATGTTAGAACCAGGTCAAGCACTGATCCCCTGGTGCTTCAATTTGGATTTGAACTGCTAATTACAGGTCTAGGGCACTACACATATTTGACGTCATCCTTTAGTTTTAGTTGAATGTAGGACCACTCCAGTAAGTCTCTTTATAGAAATGTGAGAAATGAGTCTTCTGCCTTCTGTGGTGAAGCTGCTGACAAACTGGTCTTGTAATATTTAAAACAAAGAAGCAGCTGGACAAAAAAAACATTTTTAAAATGTTTTAAAAAGATTTTTAAACATTAATATTAGGCCTGAGTAGGGTCTGACTGATAAAACAAAACAACAACAACAAAAATTGTGACTGTCTTTTATGTCATGCCAAACTCTGAACCAGCAGATGGTCTTCAGACAAATTTCAGCAGTCCTGGACGAATTTCACAAATCCTGTACTTGAGTAAAAGTACAGAATCTTACAGTGAACTAAATTCTACTGATTGTAATTCTAATTTAACTTAATTTAATTTAATTTAATCCAATTTAACTGATTGTAATTCTAATTTAGTTAAACTAAATTATACTGGATTATAATAACTCAACAATTATCCTCTGTCAAATTTGTCCTCGATAATTCCATGTTGGTTTGGTTGGGTTTAATGATAATTCAAGAGTCCTAAACCCCATATAGCGGACAAAAACATGACACACTCAATCCCTAAAAAGGGAGCACACGCTTTGGATGTGTAATTCTGAGAACAATTCATGTAATTGCTCTTACAATGATGTGGACACACTTTATTGTTTGACATAAACAACATGTAGGTAGGTTATCATTCGTAAATCATTGTCAAGGCAGAGCAACACGTGCAAGTGACCACTAGGTGTCACAGTGGAGACGGGTGTCTGATTGTTTCGAAGCCTCGACACAATTCGGCACATCAACTGTTTCAGTGATTCATGAAGCCTTGCTCTGCCCATCACTAGGTGCGGGCGGGTGGATAATTTATTTGAAACTGCGGAATCGGGTGACGTTTGGGCTGATCCACGCATCTCTAGTAAACGGCGATTGAGTGTTGCACAACTCTGACTGAAATTCAATGAGTCAAGGCTGTAATGTGATTGTTATTAAGGCACACGTGATCCAATGGCGTCAGCTAACTTCCGCTTTTCCGCAAAGCAGTGTATCTGTACTTCCGTTATACCTTTACACCGGAGACTTCTTGGGAAAAACTGGAAATATAAAGGCGTACTTTGAGTTTATACTAATAAAATTAATGTACTTACAGTCGGGTTCTTTTGTGAGCGTTATTCTACATGTGCTTTAAGTCAAGTCAAGTCAAGTCACCTTTATTTATATAGCGCTTTTAACAATACAGATTGTGTCAAAGCAACTGAACAGCATTAATTAGGAAAATAGTGTGTCAATAATGAAAAATGACAATAGTAAACACAAATTTTTCAGTTAAAGACAGTTCATCATTGAATTCAGTGATGTCAACATCCAGCTCA
>NW_015547632.1:271833-279447 GCF_001515605.1 Sinocyclocheilus anshuiensis
ATGAGAGCAGTCTCAGTACTATGATACGGTCTAAATCCTGACTGGAAATCCTCACAGATACCATTTTTCTCTAAGAAGGAATATAATTGTGAGGATACTACCTTTTCTAGTATCTTGGACAGAAAAGGGAGATTCGAGATCGGTCTGTAATTAACTAGTTCTTTGGGGTCAAGTTGTGGTTTTTTGATGAGAGGCTTAATAACAGCCAGATAGATGGTTTAGACTAGCTTGCAGCAACTGTAGCAATGTTATAAAGTTGCTTTCAGATTTGTATGATAACGATTACGGATCCACACAAAATATATACTTTGTCACGTCTGCCAGAAAGGTAGTCTGCCCGGGTGGAAGAGGTCAACAGACGTAGAGGAAAGAAAGATCACGCAGTGTTTTCGGTTTATGTCATTCCGTGGATAATTTATTTGATTAATTTCAGTTGTTGCTGTGATTATTGTAATAATGAGTACACTGTGATTCTTTGTGTATATTTGCATGCAAGTGTAGTTGTTCTGCAATAAAAAAGACAAACCTCGTGATTTGTTTACTATATGGGAAAAATTACATGGACACATTCATATTTTTTATATTAAATATTCTCATATTAAGGCATGTTTCACATCCATAAATGCAAGTGATCTGAAAAGAAACCCAATATTATCCAGTTCAAGAATGAAATGGCTTTATATTGAAACAATGCATGGAGGACCGTCGTCAAGCCGTATGTGCTACAGAACCTCTACAATTACTTTAATTCCCCCGTTTAATTTGACATTACATGTATACCCTCTTTTTATTTGCAAATTATTATTGATTGATATGATAGATCATATTTTATGTTTGTTATAGACTATATGCAACGTGATCTTAAAAAACAGCAGACGTGTGTTTTATAGGCTATTTATTTACACAACAGTTTTTAACAGTAAAAGCTTTTTATGTAAACTTAATATATTTATTATTTATTTATGAATTATATTCTGTCATGTTGATCAAAATAAAGCAGAAAAATATAGACCCCATTTTATTGATATTTAAATTGTTCAAGCTTGTTTTGTTGAACTTTATTCTTGTACATACAAATTCTATATTGAGCAGTACATAAATTATGTAATGAAAAGGCTTTCTGTTACCACATGTAAATGTCTAAAACATTTGTTTATTTGACAAAATATCTAAGCAACTTCATCTGCAATAAAGATAGCAAAAACTGCGCGAGAGTCGCGGGAATCAGTAAGTACAACTGCTCCGTTTTCAACTCCTCCCTCGACTTCAAGCGGCAAATCTCGCCGATCGGTATTCGGTAAGTTCATTTGAAATGCCAGACGCCTCTCCTTGAATGAGGACGAGAGTAGACAGCTTCAGTGATCCTCTAATCGTATTTGTCGCAGATGTATAAGTGTCAGGGGGCGTTTCCTCAGAGTAGGCAAGGGAGGCAGTGTCGTCTCAAAGTATTGGATGAGAAAAAAAAATTCATAGTACAAAAATAAAACAACGCCAATATTACAAAATATAACATTAAAAAGTGTATAAATCACTGGTTTTTCTAAAGAAACATTGTCCAACAGCGACACCAGCAAATAAAGTAACAGCGGGAGTCTGCGTCTCTCTTGCCTCCCCTGAGCCCATTGAGTTTTAACAGACCCCCTAAAGCGTGCGTTGAGTTTGGTGGGGGGTAATTGAGAATGAATGGGCGAAAATCACGTGAGAGGAGACAATGCCTCCATCGTGATATGATTGGATCTGACTGGTTATGTTCGGCTGTGATTGGTTCATGTGATAAATCCCGCCTCTTGTGCTTAATGCGCGTTCTGAATCAGTCTGCATTAGTGATGTGAAGTTCGGATCATTTTACTGACTCGGATCTTTGAATCTCGTTCAGCAAAATTAACAAATCCTTTTTCGAGTCATTTCGTTCATTTCAGCAGAATATATTTAAAATGTTACGTGTTAATATCCAAATTCCCCAACACATCTATTTACTCAAACATTTATCACATTATATAAATTATAATGCAACCAAGACCAACAGAAATGATTAATTCATTGCTTAGCTGACTGTGCAGTCTGTTAGTTCACCTCTTTGGGTCGTTCTTTCTTTTGTCACATCACATCCCCATAAGGTAAAGCTATGCAGTCTTTACAGGAAAGAGAAATGATTATTCATCTCCTGAGTCTTCAGGTTCGGGTCGTTCGTTCATCACGTGACAGCCCCATAGACTAGAGAGGCTATGCAGTCTGTACCGGAAAGAGGATTGATTAGTCTCCCGAGTCTTCGGGTCCAAGTTGTTCGTTCTTTTGTCACGTAACCGCTTCCTGGATCAGATCTTGTAATGTGTTAAATTTAGGAATTATCAAAGTGATTTTCCACATCATACGGATAAAGTTTAAAGCATTAACCAACTCTTTATTACCACATTCGTTATGGAAAAGAACCATCACAGAAATTCACAAATTTATAAATAGTAGGAAATAAAAAGCTATGAAGGTCAAATAAAATTTGAAACCAGACAATTTATGTAACTGTAAGAGTAAAGAAACAAATTACGCGCTTGTTTGAGGTTGGGAATTATTAACTAATTTCTGTATCCATTGCTGCTCTCACGTCACGTGATAAAAGAATGAACGACTCGGACCCAAAGACTTGGGAGATGAACTAATCATTTATCTTTCCGGTACAGACTGCATAGCCTCTAGCCTATGGGGCTGTCATGTGATGAACGAACGACTCAAACCCGAGGATTTGAGAGGTGAACTAATAATTTCTGTTTCCTGTACAAAACCTATTGGATGTTGCGCATGCACGGTCAACACGAAATGAACGAATCCCTAGCTGAGACAACTCGTCATTCGAGTCGTATTAAAGATTCGTTCAAAATGAACTAATTGTTCAAGAACGACCCATCACTAGTCTGCATGAACAATATTATGTCGTTAATGGGAAAACTAATTTAACAAAAAAAGGAAATAAACAACTCACACACTTAGATATATAATCACTTATTTATTTATTATTTTTTTTTTACATCAAATTAAGACTTAAAATGGCCTGAAAACATGATCATTGGCAGTTTTTAGTGAGTAATCAGCAAGTAAATCTCTGTGTCTGTGACCACTATTTACTGAGCTTTGATAAATGATGAACTCAAAATTCAAAAATAGTTAAAAGTTAACTATTAAAAAGAATAGCTGAACATAAGTTCACAAATAAAATATATTGTTTAAATTGTTACTGCCTTGAGTTATTATTTTTGAATAAATGTAAAATGCTTAAAAACACTAACTTGATGAGATTCATACTTGGCTTTAATAAACAGGATATTGATTACATTGTTAATGAAAAAATATAAAATATAATTGTTTTTGTTGTTGTTGTTGTTTTTCTGGTAGTGTAAGTAATGCTTATTTAACCAAGAACATGTGACTGGGACAGGAATTTACATTTGATATATATATATATTTTTTTTAAAGACTTTGCCTCCTCATTTCAGAGCACCACCTCACACCACTGATAAGTGTCTAGGTGAACTCCATGCTGGTAGCGATAAGTAAGAATACCCTGCTTCGAGTCAGAACGGAAGTTGGGTGACGTCATGTGAAAAGGGTCTATAGTAAGTAATACAGATCCTCGTATCTCCCAATAGTAAGACCATCTCTGATGCTGAATCAATTCATTCACTTCTAACAGTGCTTAATGGGAGCAGCGTCATACACATAGAGGGCAGAGCATTGTGTCATTTAAAGGGGAAGTTTACGAGTCGAAGAATAACAAAGGAATAAGTAGCTGCATTCTGATTACTTTTATGTGACTGATTATATGGGGACGCCTTTGGATTTCGCCTAGGGCAGGAAATGGCTAGAAATGGCCCTGTCATTGGGGTTTTCCCTCTTTTCCTCACTTTCCTTCGCTTGTAAATAAAGTAGTCAACATTTGAAGTGGATCAAAACCTTTCATCAAAGTTGTCCTAAAACCAAAACAATACCCGTTCTTGTCTTAGGACAACTTTGATTAACTTTTTTGATCCACTTCAAATGTTGACTACTGTAGCTTAAAAATGCCCGTGCACATTTTACTTTCACTTTCAAATTAGCAACAATTCCGCATCAATTGCTTGAATGGAAAACAACAAAACTTTACGTGATGTGACAGCTGTGGTATCATGGAAAAAAATAATTTTAAGCACTGATTCTTCACATCATCATCTTTCGGCAATGAAAACAAAACAAACTTGCTTTCACAGAGCAGAACACAGCGTCTTCTCGACATGATGTAAACACACAGATTAGCGGAAGTGTTTGTGTGCTATGGAATGCCACACCTGTCAAAATTTGAAATAAATAAATATACAAAGAAATGTAAAAATAAATTAATATATACATAAATAAATATACAAAGAAAAGTAAAAAAAACAAAAATAAATAATTATTTATACTTTTATTTCCTTATTTATGCATTTTTTTTTTCCACATTTTATTTATTTTTTCTTTTATTTATTTATACATATATTTATTTGTACATTTTTTTGTCTGTAGGGTAATGAGGAGGGAGTGTTTTACCTCATGAATAGTAATCGAGCCAGAGTAGGTGAGTTGTAAGCTGTGAGGCCACAGTGACACCTTGTGGTGCCTGAACGAAATGCAAGAAGTGTAGCCTACATGACATGCCTGTTGATAGTGGGATGAATGACTTAGATGGGCAATATGGCCAAAATCTTAAATCACGGCCCAAGTCATTTAATATCACTCTAACTGTATGTAGCCTATCCTACGGAACCACTAAAGGGACATGTTGGTGGAAAAAATACGGGGTGGAAGGAAAAAATATTTTAAAAATCTTTTGCTTTCTCTTGCAAAACTTTTGCGTTCTCCCGAGAAACTTTGCATTCGCTCGCAAAACCAGTTGAGGGGAAAAAAACGTTTGCATTTGTCCGAACTCAACTGGTTTTGCGAGCAAACACAAAGTTTCTCGGGAGAACGCAAAAGATTTGAAAAATATTTTTTCCTCCCACCCTGTATTTTATTATGTCCCTTTAGGGATTCTGTAGTATACATACAGTTAGGGTGATATTAAATGACTTAACGCGTGAAATAAGATTTTGGCCATATTGCACATCTAAGTCATTTAATTTCCTTTTCTTTGTATATTTATTTAGATATTTATTTATTTTTACATTTTTACAATTCTTTATATATTTGTTTATATATTTATTTATTTCTAATTTTGTCAGGTGTGGCATCCCATAGTGGGCAGGTCAGAGTGTTCGAATTTCACGGGCGGGGATTATGCAAATGTGTTACCTTGTGATGTATATAGGTAACAGGCAAAAGATTTGAAAATATGACGACCTGTTAAGGCGGTTCAGAATTGACTCTTTCTTTTGAGAGACAGTATCTTTATTTATCATGCACTTTTTTCATTAACAACTTTGCAGACTGTTTACATTGATGGATAGCTACGTTACAAACTGCAAAAAATATGTTTTTCGAAAACCCATATGACCTGCTCTTTAAATTATTAGCATTTTGCAAATTTCTATCTTAAGCCGGGCTCACACTACAGGATTTTTATGCCAATTTAGCCCCGATTTCCCCCCTCCCGAGAATCGGAGCAAAAATCATGTCGAGCACCTCGATCGGTCCCATGTTCGGCACGGATTATCTGGTAATGTGAGGCGCTCACCATCGAATCTTGCACGTCCTGATCTGCTCGCACACAAATCGGGGCCGCCCCGATCATATCAAACATGTTTGATATTTAGGATTTTAATCGGGATGATGACGGCTATATGATTACGTCAGTACTTTCACAATAGCCAATGCGCAACCGCAAAACAGCTGCTGTACGGCTCCGTTGGATAGTGGAGATGGAGTTTTGTAGTAACACGACTGTCTGAATAATGTGTTGAAAACGTATCACAACCATAAGGAGAGAGAGAAGCGCTGGAGTGAAATCGCCTCAGTTTTGAACGTACTGGGTGAGTACAGAAAGCTGCTAGCATGCTAGCTAATGTAAACATCACTGAAATATCAATGACGATCTGCTGCATGAGATCCGCATTTTATGGACGACAGTTTTTTGAACCTAGAAGAGAAGGCTGGCTGTGCACAAAGGCTATTTAAAAAAAAATTTTTTTTAAAAATGGTAAATTCCGACTTTGCTATGACAATCTGGCGCTTCTGAATCAGCGACTGTAAGCATGTTTTGTTATTAAACATATTCTGTTATACCAAATACACAAAATAATGATCTTTAAAATAGCATCATATGACCCCATTAATAATATCTTGTAGTGTAAGATGCGCCACGATGTTCAAATCTTGTAGTGTGTGCATGTTTAAGATTTGAGGGAAGATAATCTGCAAAGATTCTCCTTATGTGTGTGCTGCAACCAGATTTAATAATCGGTTAGGATTTTAAAACTCCTGTAGTGTGAGCCCGGCATTACCTCACACTCTTTCAACATTAAACTGTCTAGGCATGGGCTGATATGAGATTTCAATGGTATGATAACCTTAAACAAAAATATCACGGTTTCATGGTATCATGGTATTGTTGTTACAGCTCTAAAATATGTTATTTTTAAATGTCTGGGTAAAAAAATAAATAAATAAATAAAATCCACTGAACACAATATATTTTATGTTTGAGCAACATACAGAATATTTGGAACAGCAGTATTTGTTTATTTTTTCTTTTGTTTTGTGATTTGTTTCTGAAATGTTTTGATGTGGATGGCTGATTTGCTGCTAGAGCTACTGCTGCCCTAAAAAGAAGAAAAATAAAGTCTGACATCTTTATTTAACCTAAATCTGTAATTACAGTTATTTAATTTTAGTTTTATAATTCATATAGATATAATTTATATCATTTCATATAATTTAGTTATATAATTTCATATACATAATTTGATTGAATAATAACCCAATTTGAAGCAAAAACAGAATGTTCTGTTCTGACTAGCTTTGTGAAATAATACTATATGCCTGAATGAAGCAAACAGCAGAAGCTCTGAATGAGACACAGATTCACTCTGACAGCAGGAGGCGCTCATGGAACAGCAGATACAGTGTTTCCTTGGATACCGCTGTAAACAAAGCAGCTGCGCTGAAACACTGCTTTAATATGAACATTTAGCAGACGCTTTTATCCAACGCGACTTACAAATGAGGACAATGGAAGCAATCAAAATCAACAAGAGAGCAATGGCATGCAAGTGCTATAACAAGTCTCAGTTAGCTTAACGCAGCAAGGTTTTTTAAAATTATATAATAAATAAAAGAAAACAGATAGAATATAAAAAGTATAGAGCGAGCTAGTGTTAGAGGCCTTTTTTGCTTTTGTTAATTGTATAATAAATAAAAAGAAAACAAATAGATAGAATACAAAAAGATTAGAGAAGCTAGTTTTTTTATATAAAGAAAACAAGCAGTTAGTAAATGAATAGAGTACAAGTATAAAAGGGGCACGTTTTTTTAAAGAATAGAATTAGAATAGAGAGGGCTAGAGTTAGAATTGCAAAAGAGATAGAATTTTTAGCCGATTCTTGAATATGGCTAAGGACTCAGCTGCTCGGATTGAGTTGGGCAGGTCATTCCACCAGGAGGGAACAGTTAATGTGA
>NW_015547632.1:279573-296273 GCF_001515605.1 Sinocyclocheilus anshuiensis
CAATGTGGTCTGAGAAAGTCAGCTGATCATCAATCATAACTCCAAGGTTTCTGGCTGTTTTTGAAGGAGTTATGTACATATTATGATTTAATAATAACCTAATTTGAAACAAAAACAGAATGTTCTGACTAGCTTTGTGAAATTATACTACATGCCTGAACGAAACAAACAGCAGAAGCTCTGAATGAGACGCAGATTCACTCTCTGACAGATCATCAATCATAACTCCAAGGTTTCTGGCTGTTTTTGAAGGAGTTATGTACATATTATGATTTAATAATAACCTAATTTGAAACAAAAACAGAATGTTCTGACTAGCTTTGTGAAATTATACTACATGCCTGAACGAAACAAACAGCAGACGGGCTGAATGAGATGCAGATTCACTCTCTGACAGCAGGAGGCACTTATGGAATAGCAGCGATACAGTGTTTCCTTGGTTAACGCTGTAAACAAAGCAGCGCTGAGCTGAAACATTTACGTTTACATTTAGTCATTTAGCAGACGCTTTTATCCAAAGCGACTTACAAATGAGGACAATGGCAACAATCAAAATCAACAAAAGAGCAATGATAGGCAAGTGCTATAACAAGTCTCAGTTAGCTTAACGCAGTACACGTAACAAGTTTTTTTTAATTATATAATTGTAAGAATTAGTTCACGTTCAAAGGGAATCTAATCTAAAGATTCAGAATCAACTTGGTTAAAACTGATTCAAAATTGATAGTTTAAACTTTATCAACTATTCGTCCAGTGAAATGTTAAAATCAGTATATCTTATCAATTTTGATATTTATATTATTCCCTAGGCCAACGGTCATAATGCATGCTAGCAATATTTTTTTCCTATGAGCTAGGTAACAAGATCTGGGCAAACGTTTAGCTTTATAAATACACAACACCAGACACTGCTTCTTTATAATGAAACAAGAAGTTTATTTGCTACTCTAAGAATACATGAACTAAAACTACTGAAAAGCACACACACATACAGTTCAGAGAATGAGAGTTACTGAGTTTGAAGGAGATGAGATGGAATAGGATCAAGCGGACAAGTAGTAGGATGATTAGAAAGGATGAGTTTGGAGACTTCTGCCTCAGAGAGTGAAGAGAAGGATGTGAACGAGTGTATGTTTGCTGGTAAGGTGTGCTTGTCAGATTGTGGTGTGGAAAATTGTGCACTGATGGTTTTAATTTAATTAATGAAGAACGTGGCAAAGACGTCAGCAGTGTTAGAGTTGATGAAGTAGGGCGAGGAGGAGGACAAAGGAGCGAGGAAAATGTTTTATAGAGCATGCGAGAGTTAGACGAATTGTTAATTTTGTTATGATAGTATGTCCTTTTAGCAGTGGAGACATTAGCAGAGAAGGAAGAGAGGAGTGACTGATACATATTAAGGTCAGTAGGATTTTTTGATTTGCGTCACACCCTTTGAGCAGCCCTGAGCTTAGAACGATGTTCGCGGAGAACATCAGACAGCCAAGGGGCAGAAGGGGTGGTACGAGCTGGCCTGGAAGACAAGGGGCAGACAGTGTCTAAACAAGATGTAAAAGTGGAGCAGAAAGTACCAGTAGCACTGTTAGCATCAAGAGATGCTAACTGTTTAGGGAGAGGAAGCGAAGATGAAACCATAGCAGATAGCTGGAAGGGTGAGAGTGAGCGTAGGTTACGTCGATAGATGACATGTGGAGGGGTATGTGTTGTGTCAGGAACCATGTTGGGGTTAAGAGTGAGGAGGAAGTGATTCGAGGTGTGCAGTGTAGTAACCAGCACATGATCAGTGGAGCAGTGTTGTGTGTAAATAAGGTCCAGTTGGTTGCCTGATTTGTGAGTAGCCGTAGTTAACACTCTCTCGAGATCAAAAGAGGCAAGCAGAGTGTGGAAGTCTGCAGCCTGAGGTTTATCTAGGTGGATGTTGAAGTCTCCAAGCATAACTAGGGGAGTACCATCCTCAGGAAAGGTGGATAGCAGCACATCTAATTCATCCAAGTTACCTTATGGTCCTGGGGGTCGATAAACAACTACAAAATGGATTTTAAAAGGGTGGGTAATAGTGACTGAATGTGATTCAAAGGAGCTGTTAATACCCAGAGAAGGTAAATGAATAAATTTCCAATCATTAGAGATAAGCAGACCAGTAGCTCCACCTCTTCCAATCAGACGGGGAGTGTGGGAAAATGAGAAATGATTGGAGAGTGCTGCAGGTGTAGCAGTGTCCTCTGGTTTAAATCCAGGTCTCTGTCAGGGCCATGAGGTTTAGTCTTAAATGACTAGCAATAGATGTAATGACATCTGCTTTGTTTACTGCAGACTGGCAATTCCAGAGACCAATAGAAAAAGAAAGTTGTGTATTAGCAGACATAGGCAAAGAGCGCAGGTTGTTAGGATTGCACTGTCTACAGTGTGTGATGCGTGGTTTGCGAGTGGTTGTGATAGTAGGGATCTGGAAACACATTGTAAGAATTGGTTATAAAAACTGAAAACAGAAGTGAAACAAGAGTAGAAAAGAGAATGAATCAAAAGCAATACTTATATCCCTTGCCGGTGTCCCTGCACGGTGGAGTCGCACGGTGGAGTCGCACGGTAGAGTCGATGTTCTTTACACTCTTCGGTCTTCACACGAGGGCTGCCGCAGAATACTAAGCTTTTTTATACCCATTTCACAAAACGGAAATTGAATACACACTTTACTGTTTATCACAACAAAGGGCTAAGCAAGCGCACGACACTGACAAGGTATGCGATAGAGTACGAGACCAAACGCAACTTACACGGTTAACAAAACAAGCGTTTCCTAGCAACGATAACTGCGTTAAACACTAATGAGACAAGAAATAAATACACTTAATATCTGCTTTTAACTTCCGCTGATTGACTGCTTCTCTCAAAGAGTATTTCTTTACACTGTCTTTTGCTAGTGCTTGAACACACTTTACTGTTTATCACAACAAAGGGATAAGCAAGCGCACAACACTGACAAGGTATGCGATAGAGCACAAGACCAAACGCAACTTCAGCATGTCTCAACAGTAAACAAAACACTGCTTTAATATGAATTATACAGAGACGAGATGAAAAGAAAATACCACCTAAACTTTTCTGAAGACTTTTCTGTCAGTTCCCCTCAGAAACACATTCATATAAACCCCCAACTCAATATTGAGGATTTTCTTCCAATAGTTCGAGAATCATCAACAGTGAGTGATCTGCCTGCTACAGTATTTTTCTCTTTGTGTCCGTCTTCAGCGTCTCTGGCCTATGTTAACAGGTGTTTACAGTCTTCATATTTTTACATAAATTACATTTTGGAAAATTATTGCATTGCAACGCATTTTGTGCAAGTCCAGAACAGAGACGAGCTGCAATAAGACAAAAAAACGGCCGGTTGCCTATCGCATGATTTCCAGGGGAATCTCCTTCGGCCATCCTACACACACGTGACTGCTCGCACCAACAGGAGGGGGAGGGGTCGTGTTACTCTCTACACTGCTGCACTCGACCTGAGAGATTCCTACACTTTCAATCTTTGAGGAGACATGATCTCTTAACGGTAATTTACTGGTAATTTATCAGTTTATCATTAAAGTCTGTATGTGTGAAAGGGGCTATTGACGAGTGCTGTTAGCCCGCTGAGGCAGACCAGCCAAAATGTAACTGGCATACACATCTGTAGACTAGTGCAGGTTAATTATCACACTTTAATAGTATTTATAGCTCCTAACAGGCTGTGTGACTATGAGGACTGATTACCTCAAAATGTACATAGGTAGGCAATTATTGCTAACGTACATGCCAGTGATTAGCCCTCTGCGTGCCAATGTTAGGGTTAGGTTGCCGACCCCTGCATTACAGTATGGTTCCGAATTTTCCTGCTCTTGCAGAGTATAATTCAGTCATGATTTCTATAATGGAAATATGGTACATTTTACCAAGTATTGACCGATATTAACATTTGACATATGAATTATCATTCACACACATACAAATCTATAAACTATTCAATAATGGCATTAGTAATATTGGATAAAGCATAATAATCAAATGTGGGATACAGACATGATAAAGAATTATGCAGTGGAATGATACTTGGTTATACATACTTTTAGCATCATTTTGGAATGATCTTGTGCATTTTTTGATATGCAAAGGCAGTTTCTGTGCCATTCTGAGAGTGGTGAAGAATTCAGTACTGTGAGGAAAAAGTAAAAAGGGAATCTTGTTTTTAGCTTTCTGTTCTGGGTGGAATATCACCCCCTTTTGTTAGGGTGACATTGGTGTGATGTCAGCTCCTGTGTCCACCGGGGCTTCTAACTTCATGTGATGTTTTAGGATGATGGAGAGATAAAATTATTTTGCCACACGTTTTGTCTGTGAGACTGCCTGAGAACCAGAGCTTGGGTTGTGACTGGTGTCATGGCTCGTTTGTTGTTTCTCCAAAGGAGTGACAGAATACCAAGAAGGCTCTTCAGGTAGTTTGTTTTGTTAAATGGTTGACTGGTATAGCTTGCATTAATAAATAGATAAACCTGTTGACCTAAAGAGAGAGGAATGGTCAGACATATCATTAAGATCCCCTTGGCAGTTATTAATTTTTAATAAAGCTATTAACCTTGAAAGTGTGCAAATGCATTGTAAGTTTATTTTCTCCAGAATGAAAGGTGTGTGAGAATGAAATGGGAATAAAAACACAAATATAATGCACAATAAATGTATTAATGTTAAAATGTAAATAATTTGGTAACACTTTACTTGAAGGGGTGTGCATACGACTGACATGACACCTTCATAATCATGACATGACACATGTAATGAATATGAAGGAGGTTTTATGCATGTTTATGACAACTGTCATTAAGTGTCATTTGCTCAGTTATGTAATTTTTAATGCAAATATGACATTATTTGACCTAACCCTAACCTAACTCTACCCCTAACCATAGCCCATAACAAAGACAAACAATGTCATCTTTGCATTAAAAATTATCAGTCTGAGCGAATGACACTTAATGACAGTTGTCATAAACATGCATAAAAAAACCTTCATATTCATGACATGTGTCATGTCATGATTATGTAGGTGTCATGTCATGATTATGAAGGTGTCATGTCAGTCTTATGCACACCCCTTCAAGTAAAGTGTAACCAATAATTTTTCTTTATATAGAAAACTTCTGGCATGAAGGGGTATTTAAAGCTGTGTAAAGAACCCTAGAGTTCTATAAATAACGGCAATGACAAGAACAGGTAGCATAGGGTTGATTGAATGGATGGATCAGAATAGAGGGTTCATGTATGTGTTTTTCCTGCAGGTGACAAGTGATCTGTTTGATATCATGTCTGGTCAGACAGACATTGATCACCCACTGTGTGAGGAGTGCACGGACACACTACTGGACCATCTGGACACACAGCTCAGCATGACAGAAAATGAGTGCCAGAATTACAAGTTAGTATCACTCACACTCAAAGCATCTCAAGTTAACCTACAGCTGCTTTGCTTTATTATTCTGTAAGTGGGATGTGTAATTTGCCTGGTTTAAAGGGTTTGTATCATTATTTTTGTCATTAAACATTTTTAGTCAATACATGACTGATATCATTGACTCCAGCGGGTCACTCAATTGGCTGTGAATTTTTAGGAGCTGTTTAGAGTTGCTGTCTCAACTACCAGAGGAGGAGGAAGCCAGTCTACTGAATGCACTGCAGCAGTTGAAACAAGAGGAGGAATCTCTGATCCAGGAGCTGGAGAGCATTGAAGTGCAGCGCGAAGCCGTGGCTAAAGAGCTGGCTGAGGGACGCAACCATAGCCAGCTGATGGACACCGAAGAACTTCAGTACATATGAATGAGAATATTTACTAAGAAGTCATATTCTTTCTTTCTTTCTTTCTTTCTTTCTGCCTTTATTTTACAGAATAGTGGAGAAATTACAGGAAAAACCCAGAGTCTCCATGAGCTTTACAGCTTTTTATACAGTATATTATATATTGGAGTAACACACTTAAAATAATCTAAAAATGCAGATGGAACTGTGGCACATAGGGTATGTGCCACAGTGTCATCTGCATTTTTAAATTATTTTTAAAATTACCATTAGCATCTTGGAAATAGAGCTTACTTGTGTGTTTGCTCTGAGAGCCATTTTATTAGTCTCTTTGAGGTCTTGTTCAGTGGTGACGTGCTGCTTCACCTGGCTCTATAATAGGGGAATCCCTGTTCCCCAGGGTGACACTAACGTATAGTATGTGAGAGGCACACAAACACACAGTGATATTCCTTGCTCACACATGAGCTGCAGATTTGCTGTTATAACATGTCCTTCAATAACAGCCTCTTTGCAAAACTTGTATTACTCTGCTTGTATTATAAAATATTCATAATGCATTCTGAAATGTACTTCTCAAACTGTTAAGATCAGACTTATATCAGTGCTAAAAACTGACAGCTTTTGGGGGAAGCTAGCTATTTTTAATCTAAAATATGAGGGCTTTCTGGAAAGTATCCAGCCATGTAATATGAAAAATAGAGACATTTATCCAAGAAGATCACCTTTGAACATCACCTTTAAAAGTGAAGAGATTTCAGACCATCAGTGAGATTCGGGAAAATACGACGAGGCAGCTAATGGCGATTCCAACAAAGGATTTTGCAGAGTGTTTTGAACAGTGGAAGAGATGCTGGGAGAACTGTGTGAGGTCTCAAGGTGCCTACATTGAAGAGGACTGAGGCGTCATTGTCTTGTGTACAATGTTTCTTGTATTTTATATCTTTTTTGACAAGTCTCTATTTCTGTCATGACAACTCTCGGAGGGATTGGCATGGTAATGTACATGATATGTTAATGTATTTGGTCTTGGCGGAATAGATCTGCTACGCTGCTGCTGCTGCTGCTGCTGTGGCAGAGCAAGTACCGAGACTTGCTACATCCAATACATCCACAACATGCTGCTGTGAGCATGTAAGAAATATTGCTGCTGCAAATATGACATACATGAAATAACCCCCATATAGCATACGGGGAATGGGGAAGGTATAGGGTTTCAGAAGCAAGCTGCACTGCTATGGCAAGCACTATCATATATTTGAATGTTGAGCAGCGAGCTCATTGGCTACCGATACAGGAGAGAACCAATCAGCTGCCATGTGACTGATGTCACCAGGTCAGATTGAGCTAGACCTATCGGACTGCGCCATCTAGAGTTTCATGCCAGAACTCTGTATGTATCCTATTAAATGGCTTGATACTTTTCTGACAGCCCTCGGATGTCATACATGATTTTCAGTTATAGTTGTAGTAGTAGCATTTTTATAGTGCATTGAACATGTTTTTCTTTAAAGATTAAGGAAAAATTGATTCTTCATGATGACACTTTTGATTTTTGATTTTTTTTTTGTCAGTTTCCAGGTAACTGGCCTCATCTCTGTCTGTTTCTGTCTCAGGTATCAGAAGGAGTACTGTGAGTTTAAGAGACAGCAGCTGGAGTTGGATGATGATCTTAAGAGTGTGGACAATCAAATGCGTTACTGTCAGATTCAGCTGGACAGACTCAAGAAGACCAACGTTTTCAATGCCACCTTTCATATCTGGTATCATATCTCTTTATAAAAACTTGTTTTATTTGGTGTTTTAGGACCACCATTAAAAAAGAAATATGTGCATATTGAATAAGCTGTTTATGTGCATATTGAATTAGAATTGTGTAATCTCTAAAATCAGATTTTGCTTATGATGTAGAATTGTGTATATATATATATATACATTTTTAAATTTTTCTTTTTTTTTCTACCTTTTTCTCAGGCACAGTGGGCAGTTCGGAACAATAAATAACTTCCGCCTAGGCAGATTACCCAGTGTACCAGTGGAATGGAATGAGATCAATGCAGCCTGGGGTCAAACTGTACTTCTGCTGCATGCACTTGCAAACAAGATGGGACTATGCTTTCAGAGGTGGCTGGATAAGGAAAATATATTTACAACTAGATAGATAGAGCTTGTAGACAAACTTTGATGCCTTGTCTGAAAGTACAAGATTAAGCGATGAAACTGCATTAGACCTCAGCAGACCTTTAAGAAACCTCTTCAGACACAATTAGACCTGATCAGACCCCAATAAACCTCATTAGACCAAGTCAGGCTACTTCAGACCTCATCAGAACCCTAATGAACCACAACTTACTTCCTTAGACAATTTATCAATTTTAAATTTGACCAAGTTGCATCTGTAATGTATCTCAATCCACCTCCTGAAGTGATCTGAGTGATTTGATTATTCTCAAATGCGTTTCAGAGGGCATTGTAGGCGACTATCTTGAAAACCAATAATTTCGCCGCCGAGAGGCTGAGTAGAAGAAAACTAACTTGTCAGACACGCTTGCTGATAATGATCATACAGTAGATCCAAAGACTGCATTCTGTAGATTTATTTCCATGAGAAACAAACAAGGTTGTGCATCCAATACATTCCATAATTATTTTACTGGCATACAAAATGGTGTCCAAATGTCATGAGAAACGACATTAAACAGCATTAGAAGCCTTTTAGCGGTCAGCAAAAATAAGACTTCCCCCGTCACCCCCTCTCACCATACCCCAAACACACAGGTGAACAGATGATATATTCTTACTACTTCCGCCACCACCAGGTGCCACAATTAATGCAAAAAATGTGCTCAAAATAATAGAACTATACCTGGTTTTTACATTCCGGCCCCTAATTATTACAGTTAATATTTACATATACATTACACATGCAGGGGAATACAAATTTTTTTTTTATAGTCCATCATAAAAAAGATGATTCAATCTTCTGTTTTCTCTTTAAAGAAAAAAGTCAAAAAATAGTTCAGTCGATTCAGTCAAAAGTCATATTATCCAAGTACCGCAATCAGGATTCAGCTGACTCCTGCAGAAGGCAGATCTTGGTTACAGGCCTGCATATACGGTTGGTTTAGGTCTTGATCCAGACTTGTCTCACGAGTCCTCTTCTGTCTGGAACCACTTCGGTTATTTTTCCATTGATCCAGGAGTTGCGGGGCGCAGAATCATCCACTACCAGTATGATGTCTCCAGGAATTAAATTCCGCTTGATCTTTGTCCATTTCTGTCGTTCCTGCAGTTGTGGTAAGTACTCCTTAGTCCACCTTTTCCAAAATAAGTCAGCCATGTATTGGACTTGCTTCCATCTTCGCCGTGCATACATGTCCTCTTTCTGAAACAGCCCAGGAGGTAAACATGGTTTAGTTTTAAGAAGTAGAAGGTGATTTTGTGTTAATGCTTCCAAGTCGTTTGGATCTGTGGATTCCTTGGTGATGGGTGTACTGTCGAGAATTGATTCCACTTCACAGAGCACTGTGTAGAGTGCTTCCTCGTCCAGACTTTGTGTCCTCAAAGTAGAATTAAGGACCTTTCTGACAGAACGAATCAACCTTCCCCATGCTCCTCCATCTGTTGTTGACCTGCAGCTCCATGTAGCTGCCGACACACCACACATCTAGCCAAGTTCTTCCTTATAGAACCACTAACACCAGGGATCCAGTATCTCTGGCGTAATCTTGATAACATATGATTTCTACCTCCATGGCCAACCTCTCGATGAATATGTTGTAGGATGAGGTCAGCAATATGAAGGTGTTTAGGTAATATGGCAGGATGTTTTAACTCTTCAGGCATGGCAGTCTTACTTAGCCGTCCTCCAACTCTTAACACACCATCTTCCAGTATTAGATTGAGCTTATATATGTGGCTGTTTCTTTTCACACCTTCTCCCTTTTGGTGGCAGGAGAACTCTTCTGAGAACCTTCTTCTCTGACAGAACATGATTACTTCAATTTCAGCTTCTCTGATCTCTCCCAATGAGCGATAACCACCACAGAGCTTGTTCTTAAAATCACGCATGTCCTTGGTGAGAACGTCTTCCTGTTGAGTTACATGAAACACAGACTCATCAAGATGTGCAGTGAACTCCTTAATTTTTCTAAGATTCAAAAACAAAGCCTTGAATCTTAGGATCCAGCCCATCACTCTTATTAGACGTGTCCAGGATGAGGTGCGGTTGATCAGACAAGTCACGGCATCATTTTCATCCCTTATTGCAGAAACTCCAATTGCAGCTGATACCTTGACCTCGGGGTCGCCAGATTGAAGTTGTTGCAATGCATCTGGGTTAACAGGCCAGTCTTCTTCTGATTGCAAGAGAAATGAGGGACCGGATATCCAAATTTTGTTATTTAGGAATGACTCTGCCTTCACACCTCTGGAGGCAAGGTCTGCAGGATTGTATGCAGTGTTCACAAATCTCCATTGAGATGCGTCAGAAACCTTGAGAATCTCTGAGACCCTATTTGCCACAAAGATTTGAAATCTTGAAGTCTCATTCTTAATGTATTTTAATGCCGAGGTACTGTCTGTCCAGAAAACAGAGTCTTGAAGCTGTAGTCTTAACTCCTTTCTCCACAGTTTGTCTATACGAGCTGCTACAACAGCAGCTGTTAACTCCATATGTGGAATAATAACAGGCATTAAAGGTGCCACCCTAGATTTTCCCATTAAAAGGCGCTGTGCATCTGAGAGTGTTCATTGCGCAGCATCAGATAGGTAACAGTACCATATCCTTCCTCACTTACATCTGCAAAATGATGCAACTGAGCAGTGGTTGCTTCTCCAGAGTTTATAGGTTTTAAACATTCCAACTGATGTAGCTCCTTCATCCAATCTATCCACTCCTGAGCAACCGATGCTGGTATGACATCATCCCATCCTAGCTGATTCCGACACAGATCCTGAAGAATCCATTTAGCTGTAAAAACCACAGGAGCTAGAATCCCCAGAGGGTCATAGAAAGAACTGACAGCTGAAAGGATCCCTCTGCGGGTAAATGATCTCTCCTGAATGGCTATGCTGAAATTAAAGTTGTCAGACTGGACACATCAATGTGCTCTTTCAACAGGTAATGAGTTATGGTTCAGATCCAGGTCTTTAACTTCCTTTGCTCTCTCCACCTCAGGTATTGAAGCCAACACACTGCAGCTGTTCCTTATCCATTTTGTTAGATGAAAGCTGTCCTTGGCACAGATGGTTTTAAGGTATTTATAGAGGGATATAGCTTCCTGATCTGAGGCTACAGAAGCAAGGCAGTCATCCACATAGTGATACACTATATATACTGCACATAATGATCTCAAACACTTGCTGGCTGAATAAGTCTTTGTTGTCTTCTGCGCACCTTCGTAGAGCAAAATTAGCACAACTTGGAGAAGATGTTGCCCCAAACAAATGGACAAGCATCCTGTACTCCTCCATACACTGAGTGAAGTCTCCACTGGACCACCAAAGAAATCTCAATAGGTCCACATCCTCCTCTGGAACTTGAACTTGATGAAACATCGCCTCAATGTCAGACATCAGAACAACAGGCTCTTTCCTGAACCTGGTCAGGACTCCAGTCAATGTACTAGTCAGATCAGGACCACTCAGGAGTTGTGCATTGAGTGATGCACCTTGAAATGATGCTGCACAATCAAAGACAACTCAGATCTTCCCTTTCTTCGGATGATATACCCCGTGGTGTGGGATATACCAAACCTTTCCTGTCACTGCGTGCCAGATCTGTGGTTGGCACTCTCTCTGCATAGCCACTGGATATAAGGTTATTCATGAAAGCAGTGTAATCCTTATGAAATCATGCATTTCTGATAAACCTTCTCTTCAGGTTAAGGGTGCGTTGTTCTGCAATGTTACGGTTGTTAGGCATACTTACTTTTCTGTTCTTCAAAGGTAAAACAATAATGTAATGGCCATCAACTAATTTCACAGTATTGTTAACCATTTCTAAGAACCTGCAGTCCTCCCTTGAAAGTCCTGGCTTTTCCTCCTGACTGCACTCTGGAAAGTCTGTCTTGAACTGTTGTTTCCAGAGTTCATCAAGTGTTACAGATTTAATTTTTTTTTTATTTTAACTGAAGACGGATACACGTCAGGTCCATCACAACATCCTCCACCAAGAGGTCCATTTACCATCCAACCAAGCATTGTCTTGATGGCATACGGCCCTTTATCCACACTCCTAATGACTTCAAGTGGTTGCAAAGCTCTGGGCACGTTCATGCCTATCAGAAGCTCCACATCTGCATCTATCACAGGCAAGTACACATGTTTCAAATGAGGCCATTTATGCAGTTCTTCCTGTCGTGTGAGGTTACTCCTGTTCACAGGCATCCTACGTTGTGTGAAGATATCGGTCATTTCACAGTACCAGCCACTGTTCAGTCCAGCCACTTCCAAGTCCGACACAATACAACTGTCCACAATTCTCTCTTGGCCCATGGTGCGCAAAATAATCTTTGTTTTTCTCCCAGAGAGATTCAGTCTATCCATCAAACCCATTGTGCAGAAGGATGCTGAACTTCCCTGGTCAAAAGAGCATAGGTCTCCACTATTCTTTGACCTCTCTTTGATTTTACCTTTACCGGTACGATGGCGAGCTTAACGTCTTGTTCACCGGCCCCAGTAAGACCACTGGTTTGAACTGTAACTAAAGAACTGCTCACTGCATTCTCTGAGTTGCTCTTACCTTTCTCTACATCTGCTCCCTTATCCTTGTGGTGATGTGAAGCATACTAGTGTGCCTTAAACCACAAGTTTTGCAAGAGAGACGTTTTCTACACTCCTTACTGATGTGACCAGTACACAGACAGCCAAAACAAACGCCTTTTGTTTTGGCAAAAGTCTTTTTTAGAAAATCACTCTTCTCACGTTGAGCTCTCTTCTCCAACAGAGTACAAAACTCCAGCATGTGTCCACCTTTGCAGTACAGGCAAGTCTTTTCAGGTAAATTTCCATCTTTAACCTTGTGTTCCGTCAGTGTCTTTTCAGCAGTGGCAAAGCTACTTCCTTTAGCCCTTGAGCGAGGTGATTTTGCCCTGTTGCCTTCTTTAATTGCCACCGACGTTGGTGCATCCTGTAGGTTTGCAAACACAGGATCTGTCATGATTTTCACTTGGCGCTCCATAAATGTCACAATATCAACAAACATAGCTCTCCGGTGATGCCTTTCCTGGATGTCACATGACACTGTTCGCCACTTGTCTCTCAGTTTGTAGGGTAATCTTTTAATCACAGCAATCATTTTGACAGGTGTGTTCAATTCACACAGACTATGAACCTCATCCATGGCATTGCAACATCCACGCAAGAACAGACTGTATGCATGTTAAGTCTTTCCATTTTCTAACGTAATTGTTGGCCATGAAGAGACCTTATTCAAATAGGCAGATGCAATCATATGTTCGTTTCCAAAATGTTCATGCAGTAAAGTCTTTGCCTTTGCATATCCTGAGCCATCAGTCACATGTTGACAGCTCCGACAAGTTGTTGTGGTTGCCCCCCAGTGTACTGTTCCAAAAAATGCAGGCTATCTTCAGCATTATCAGTCTTTCCCTCAATTACCTGTTCAAAGGACCGCAGGAAAGCATGGTACTGTAGAGGGTCACCATCAAATATTTGGATATCTCTCTTAGGCAGTGATGCAAGACATTGCTGATGCACCAGCATTAATGTTATCTCATTCTGTTTTTCCATTATAGACAACATGGGGTTCTGGTCACTGTTAATGTTCGTGGAAAAGAGTGTATGGACATCTCAACGACGAGACACTGAAGGCGCAGTAGTATTTGGAACTGTGCTCTGTCTCATGATCTCCGAGGGCATCTGCTGGAGACGAATGCCATCGTCTGCCTTTTTCTGTTTTGACCTTCCAAAGTGTAAATCAACATTTCCAGTTGCTGGTTTTCCCTTTTCATCCTTTCCAAGGTTTTATGGAACAAAAGTCTCTGCATCAAGGTTAAGAGCTTCAACTGTTTTTCCTTTTTTCTTAAAATATGACTCCATGCCATTAGATCGATAAGAAGCAGCACTCTGCGCACCAGATCCAGAGGTCTTTAAAACATTTACTTTTGCCATTGATGCGGCTATATTGGCCTTAAGCTGAAGTTATTCTTTTTGTTGTCTTGATTTCTCTTCCTGCGCCTCAAGGGAATGTTTTTCCTTTAGCAAACTTTGACGGGCAAGCAGAGCAGCTATTTCAGCCTCTGCTTTAAGATGTGCATATGAAGTAGTGGAAATGTTTGATTTTGAACCTTGTTTTCTACTGCTTAGGTTTGATATACTGTCACATGGCAATATGTCATCCTGATCATCATGTTGAGAAGATGGTTGCCATTGTACCCTTTTTACATCCTCATGAATCCCACTTTCTTCCCTTGACAAAACATCCTGGTGACACTCAACGTCATGAGTTAGCTGTGAACGAGGCCTGTTGACTTCTGAAATCCACACTTTGGTATCATTAATAAATCCTTGATTGTATTCGGTGACGTTTGCCAACCATGCATTTTGTCTTTCTTGTTCATCAGATGGAATTAAAGGCATCAGAGATTTGTGCAATGCAGTGGCATTTTCAGACAATTGCAGCAGAACATCAAACTGTGCTTAACTTGTGAAACATTTTGATCATCCCTCATGAGCTCTTTGAGAGACAATATCTGGCTCTTTAATTTGTTTACTTCCTCTTTACGCTGTTTCTGAATTGACTCAATCTTGCTCGCCAATGCCTTTGCAGTCAGAGTGATTTTTCTTTTCTCTATTTTAGATGAAGTTGAGCCATCCCTTGATCCACTCATTTTGTGCATACAGACAGATGCAAATAACCAACACAGTATGAATCCAACGTAAAGCCAACAACATCAATAGACACAGCGATCACATACAGGCACGATATAATAACCAACAAGCTGAATCCAACGTAAAACCAACAACATCAATAGCCACAGCATTCACATGTAGGCACGATATAATAACCAATGCGCTGAATCCTACCACACACACCAGTCGTCCACTCCAAACACAGCGAACACAAACCCGATCAGAGGCAATCAACTCTCACTATAAACAACAGCATCACCAAACTTCAAAAAGTAGCAGTAACCCCTACAAACTGCTTTCAAACAAACCATAACACAATACAAAACACAGGTTACATACCACTGTTTGTGTGCGATGCTATCGTGCTGCTGCCGCTCTCCAGATAATCAAGCCGGGACTGCATGTGTAGTCTCTATGGCCGATGATCCCTTTTGTCGTGGACATAGAGTAGATTTTGCTGACAAATGTAGGCGACTATCTTGAAAACCATCAATTTCGCCGCCGAGAGGCTGAGTAGAGGAAAACTAACTTGTCAGACGCGCTTGCTGATAATGATCATCGATCCAAAGACTGCATTCAGTAGATTTATTTGCATGAGAAACAAACAAGTTTGTGCATCCAATACATTCCATAATTGTTTCTCTGGCATATAAAATGGTGTCCAAAGGTCATGATAAACGATATTAAACAGCATTAGAAGCCTTTTAGCGGTCAGCGAAAATAAGACATCCCCCGCACCCATACCCCAAACACACAGGTGAACAGATGATATATTCTTACTACTTCCGCCACCACCAGGTGCCGCAATTAATGCAAAAAATGTGTTCAAAATAATAGAACTATACCTGGTTCTTACAGGCATTTACACTTGGTAATTTCATGAAAGCTATCTAATAAGTAAAAACACATGACCAAGTATAAACAAGCCCTAAGAAAAAGTGACGGCATCAGTCGTTACAGAATTTTCTGTTGCTTGTGAGGTGTTGCTGGCATGTTCATATCATATCGCTAGTGTGACTAGGCATGTTCCTAGGTGGTGTTAGTGTGTTTTAGCATGGCATGATTTTTTTTCAGGTAAAGCAGAAACCCTGCCCAACAGCTGATTTTAAAGATTTTATTAGTCATGTTAATGCCCATAAAATGGGCCAAAGCAGTCTACCCTAGTAGAATGAAAAGGTGGCTGGTGTTTACAGATGACTTCTCTGCCAAAGCACCGAATATTAGCGACTAGGACTCTTTCCAAGCCAGGGTGAATGAGTTGCAGATATTTTTTCTTAATTGGCAGTTTTGTGATATGATGCCTTTATGATGGCCTGGTCTAGATCGCCAGCAGGGTTTGAAATTAACACCCGCCACTCCGCCAAATGTGGGTAAAAATTAGCTGTGGCGGGAACCGCTGTCAAATCACTAGCCAATTTGACGGGTTACTTTTCGTAAGTTATGTTCAGTCATTCATTTCTTGAAGTTCATCCAAGCCAAATCTGCGCAGGTTTTGTGCAAATACTGAACTCATGAGACATCATGACAATATGGAGTAGGCCTATATTGCAAAAAACAAACAAAACACACCTACAGAATGCATGCATAAGCGACTACACTAACTTAGAGCACGTACGCATTTACAGTGTGTTCTCTCACTACATGATTCAGTCTATTAATATGCATTAAGAATGATCACATAATTCAAGATAAGGGGGCAGAAAATGTATATATTTATATAATTTCATATAGTTAATATCACACAAAGAGTAATATTGAGCATGGTTACAAATGTGATATTGATTTTTTTTTTTACAGTTCAATAAACAAGAAGTTAATATTAAGAGACTTACGTTTTAGACACCATATTAGCTGTTTTTGCTCTATTTCGCCAACAAAAAACATTCCAAACACAGCCGCAGCACAGTTTTGCGTCTGAGCAGCATGACGGTGTTTCATTCCTGAATGAATCAACCGTTTAAATGATTTGGTTCAATCGCAATGACTCACTTATTAACAGTGAA
>NW_015547632.1:296821-297035 GCF_001515605.1 Sinocyclocheilus anshuiensis
ATTTATGCATTTGTAACTGCAGGTTAAAGCATTCCATGTCCCTCTAAGCTGCATTAACATGTGTAAATACATCTAAATGCCCCTTCAGATGCAACTTCTGCAAAGATTAATTTTATTGATACTGTTTTCATTTGTTTAGTAACAACCTAAATGTATTATTATTATAATTGACTGATTAAATGTAAGAATTTGACTCAAAAGATGATGCACACTT
>NW_015547632.1:297226-297333 GCF_001515605.1 Sinocyclocheilus anshuiensis
GGTAGTGTAACTTTTTTACCCTGTCAAAAACAGCTCTTTTCAGAGCATGCAGTTTTGTAGCATTTTCCTTTTTCCTTTAATGAGCTCTGCTGACCCTGCCCCTCTCT
>NW_015547632.1:302956-310459 GCF_001515605.1 Sinocyclocheilus anshuiensis
ACAGGTTCTTATACGGTAGTGGTGCTATATAGCACCTTAACCACTCCAAAGAACCGCTGAAGAACCTTTTTTTTTAGAGTGTAGGACTTTGCTGAGGAACCCTTATGCTCAGAAACGGCCCTGGTTACAATATAAACACATGGAGTTATTTATATCTCACCTACAATAATGTACAGTATTTGAAAAATAATGTGTTTTTTGAACATTAAAGCATGTCAACATATTCGGTTACACCAAATACACAAAATAATGATCTTTAAAAAAGCATCATATGACCCCTTTAAGATATCAGCACAATAACACTCTCAGCAAAATATCGTCTAATTATCTTTATCGATAAAATCCCAGAAGATATTGAGATATCATTTTTTGTCAATATCGCACACCCCTAGTACTGACACAAAATGATTTGCAACGGTCGCTTTGTCACGTCCAGTGTAGACAGCCTCAGACTGTTGGTTTATTTCCGGTTTGGTTTATTTAGTTGGTTTATTTTTTTTGGGCTAGTATAAGTTATGAATGGCCGGTAACTTAAAAATTTAGTAGCCAAATTGGCTGGTAAGTGGAAAAAGTTCATTTCAATCCCTGATCACCAGCACAACATAGTCATCCGCCCACTCTAATAAGTTCAGTAGCCCCGTCATACTCTGGTACAAGTGACTGTCCAGTCTTTAAAGCCCTGACTTTCAGTGGAAATTAGTCACCTTGAACCTATGCCAGAAGGAGCTTCTCTGCTTAAATGTAATAAGAGGCCTTGCCAGGGGAGTCAGTGGATGTGGCAGCCACCCCATGCAGGGACCTAACGGTGTCCTGGACCAGTTCTTGATATGTGTGAAATTGATTTGGGTCAAGGAGTGAACAACTAGGCACCGAAACAGATAAAATAATAAAAGCAGCCTTCTTTGATTCAATGAGGTTGCCTCTTCCTCAGTTTTGGGTATGGACGGCCACTTGTTGATTGGTTGAATCAGGAAGGCTGGTCCTGAGCTCCTCTGATAAGGGCCTGCCAACTTTTTTAGTGCAAGACTGTGTGATGTGGTCGGTTGATAGCTGAATCATACCTCCATTCATAAATATTTGTGAGGGTTTGTATCATCTGGGATTGGTGTGCTGTGAAGGCAGTTATCCACATAGAATGAATCTTCCACTATGTCATTTAAGTCAGCCATATCACTTCGGTGTTGGAGGGTATAAACAATGCAACATGGGCCGCAAGTAGTACTAAATAGAAGCATATGCCACTTATATGTCCAGTTGCATCTCCCTGTGCATTGTCTCTCCAAAGGAACCACAGCACTGGCTTGCATACCTGTTGGAACATACCTTTGACGTTTTTGCTAATGGCAATGATATGTTGACGGAACCTCAGGAGGACACCTCAGGATCATTCAGAGATTATCCCTGATGCTGAAAAGAACAGTTAAAGACACTTCTGCCTTTACCATTGTGTTGCACCATATGGTGTGGAATGAACCGAGACTTTGCTATTTTGCATTCCTCCTCTACAGTTATCTTAGCCAAATACCCAGCTGACTTCACTTCACAATTTCAGGGCAGTAAGCCTCCACTCTCTAAGGATCTTGTGCCAGTCTGCACTTGGTGCTTCGTAAACTGGGGAGCACAGCCTCTTTACCTGGCATAGCGTAGTACATGAACACCATCCACATTCACTCTGATGTTGCATTTTGTAGCAGGGTGTAAGCATTTTGATCCTGTTTAGACCTAGTGACCATCTTGTCATTGTACAGGAGAGTATCATCTTGCCAGAGCCTTTCCATATGCTGAAAGAGATCATATGGACTGCTCCTGGGAACGCATTGGATCCATCGTTCCCAGGAGAGACCATCCAAGCTGTGTGCAGACAGCAGTGGGTCCCCCTATTTGGTCCTTTGCATGTGGACTGAATTGTTGTTAGGATGTGAGGCATCAGGTCTGGCCCAATAAGGAGCAATGTCTTCACCCGGTCTGCAGGAAGCAAGCTGTGCTCTGCAAGATACAGACCTGTGTGATTGAATACGTTATGTATAGCAAACAACTTTTTGGACTTGGAGACTGAGAAAGTGACACCTCAGAGAAAGTGATGACCCTTCAACTTTAGTGTGACATTGCTAAATTGTCTGCAAGGGAAGCAACTCAGGACTACTGGCAGGCTTACCATAAGAACAGCCCTGGAGATGTCATTGGAGTCATGAAGGACTCTGAGTTGTAACTCTTTGCAGACCTTTTATGGATTCTTGAGGTTGCAGGTGCCTACTACATTGGCCAAGCCACATCTCCAGCAGCGCTTTACCTCTTTAATCCAGGTGACACTCTGGGTAGTGGTCAACTTCTTGAATTGAAGTATCACTTTTATAGAGATCAGCATTCCTGTAGTTTAAACAGTAGACCATGGTGCTAGCAACGCCAAGGTCATGAGTTTGATTCCCACGGAATGCATGAACCGATTAACTGGTGTGTTGTTTAAATGCAGTGTTACAGGTAACAGATGCAGGTAATCACAGATGCTCAGTTCTCTCTCATATAACACAAACATCCTGGATAACAGCCCAAGCAGTTGTTGCTAGTTCTAAAGTGTTACATCTGTTGAGGTTTCAAAGACAGATTCAAGTCCATGGTAGAAGAAAGAAGTTTCATACAAAAGAGAGTTTTTTGGGACACTCTCTGGTTTTTCCTTAGTTATGTAAATATTTATTTCATGAAACTTATGTATAAAATCAATATCACACTTCTGCTTGTGTGATAAAGCTCATATGAATAAATATATCTGCAATAATCTTTAGCTGCTAATGTTCACAGGATTTAATTTATTGTTAAATAATTCTGTATATGGTAAATTATGGCATTTTCAATAAAAAGTCATTGGTTTGTTAGAGTGAGTGATGAGAAGTGTCTGAAATTGTTCCAAGACGGCGGATGATAGGACTTATATAGGGTGTATTGGCTACTTTCTAGTATAGCAGCTTAAAGTAGTCTACAAATCTATTTCAGTTTACATTTGTGATATGATTGTTGCAGCATTCTGTCAATGTAAGGGCCCATTCACAGCAAAAAATTATAACTATAATGTTAACTACATTAGCGTCTACACTCTTGTTAACCAACTCTGTTTATTCTGGTGCTCTATTTAAGCTGGTGCTACAGTTATATTCTGAGAAGAATAGATATGTGGACTTCTCTTAGAGTTAGGAGTCTCTTAGTTATAACTTTATCGTTATCATTATTATCAGTTATAATTTTAGTGTAAACATGTCTTATGTCTATAGGAATTTTAGCTTGTTTTTAATTCTGTAAGGTCTGATGTAAGTATGATAGATGTAGCTTGAAAGCTTTACACATTCCAGACCCAGATTTGCAGTGTAGTACATCAGAAATAGAAAGGAACATCCATTTACTGTCGGCAACACAACACAACACATCCAGTATAGACAGCATAATTTCCAAGCTATTGTCAAGCCAACATGATTAACATTTATGTTTTTTATTTATGTTTAAATTAACATTTAACAGTTTATGTTTTCTTTATAGATATCGACTTGTTCCTTATGGAAACCATTCCTATTTGGAATCTCTCACAGATAAGTCCAAGGTGGGTGCCACATATAAACTTTGATTAATATATGAAGGAGAAGGAAAAATAATTGTATTTTTGAGTTTTTGAGCAATAGTGATGGAATTTATACAGGTGCGACATTGTAAAAGTGCATGACTGGTTCTTGCTCTAGAGAGAGTCTCATTTACATCTTATTTAAAGGCAGGGAAGGTGAGTTGGTTTAAAATAATTTTTGCTATGCTGGTTGAAAGTCTCTTCACATCCTGATAGCAATCACGAAGTTAAGTTTTCTAAATGTATTTAGATGTATTTATATTGTCTGTGGAAGGTGTAGGACCATAAAATTTTCATCCAATCATATCCCTCAGTCTGAGGGCTATGATAGGCTATCCTACTTGCCTGTCAATGTATGTATTTGCATACCTCCGTGCTCTCTGTTCGTGCAGCCATGATACATCATCAGCATGTTCCATTACGCTATTGCAGACCGAGTGAGAATGGAAGCCGTCATTATTGTAATATAATGTGTGAATGTTTTCTCACCGGTGAATGAGACACGAGGTAATCTGACAGTGTTACATTCAACCCTCCTCCATCGCTGTCTCTCATCATGTCGCTGGTTAGCCTTTGCTTAGCTTGTGTGTGTTCATGTGTTTTGGAGGAGGCGTGGCTCTTGCTAACCTTTCTGAAATCACCTACCCTACCTTTAAGTCTCATTCGCCCTTGTGATATCACAAATCCCACAAGCCATTTTTTGGAGCTTATACTTATTGGATGTTTTAATGGTATAATGACCTCTTATATGTCAAAAGATATAGAAAAATATTTATGCCATGATGTATCTGGCTGACTTTAAGACGTGTCTGACAGTGTTTACATTTATTTTGCATCATAATTTTATTCAAAAAATGCAATTGCATTTGTGCTAAGCTGCATTCCATGAACACTCTTAAAGAGAGCATGTGCACACAAATGCACTTAAGCATTTGTCAATAGTTGACTGTCAGTCCGTTATATTTATATATTGAATACTATATTCCAGAATACACAATGGTCTTGTGGGGTTTTCAGAAAGGAAAATACTCTTGCAGTGGAATGTAAAGTTTTAGGAAGGTATATTACATAGGAATGATCACTACTATATGGAGGAAGACACCCTTATGTTGTTACTACAAAAAGACAGTATGGTTATATCTTCTTATTTTGGCATCAACTTTCTTTTAACATCACTACAGTCAGTCGTTTTCAGCTCGACATGGCAGCCACCAAGATGAAACATTTTCTCCTAGAATAGTGTTAAAACTGAAATCTTAATCTCATGTGAGTGTAGATCATCAACTGGTTTTTCATAAGTACTGTTCTATTCTTGAAAGTAAAAACTAAAAAAAGCCAGTAAAGGAAATGAATAGGTCATGAAGAGGTTATTTGCATTTCCTAGTGGGCTTAATTCTATTATCAGGGAGACACATTCTTTCCTTTAAAACTGTATTGGAGGAAATGTACTGTTAACATCAGCATATTTTACTTGTTTCCTGTTGTAGGAGTTGCCGTTGTATTGCTCAGGTGGTCTCAGATTTTTCTGGGATAATAAATTTGACCATGCTATGGTGGCCTTCCTTGACTGTGTCCAGCAGTTTAAAGATGAGGTGGAGAAGGGCGACACAGGCTTTTGTCTGCCATATAGGTGAGAATATCCAGAACACAAATTTATATAACAAAAATGGCATGTCATTACAGACCATCAGGCTTTTGCAATATGTAACTCTAGCTGATGCAAGGGAAAGCTACGGAGCACCTAAAGGGACATGGTGGTGGGAAAAAAATTCGGGGTGAGAGGAAATTTGTTTTGCGTTCTCTTGCAAAACTTTTGCGTTGCCTCGCAAAGATATTTGCGTTCCCTCGCAAAACTTTTGCGTTCTCACACTTCCTGTTTACTTTACAGCTTGTAAGTTAGTGGTTCGTACAGCTCGTACGTTCATAATGGAGCGGTCCATAGAGTTTTCTTTTAAACTTGGACTCAATTTCAAATACAGTCAGCTTTGCTTATAGTTTAAGGTACGGTTTTGGGACATTCTAAAACGCTTAATGTGGCTTAATGTAGGCTACTATAACAGTGACACTGGAGGCCCAATTCGGTATTAGGCCTAATAAATACTATTAATACTAATAACAATTGTAATATTAATGACCTCATTAATTACTATCAGTAAAGCAGATAGCCATAATGCAACGTTTCTCCCCCATTTAAAACCGTTAGGCTACAGAAAACGCTTAAGGGAGGCTAATGGACGAAGACGGTAGCCTATAGGCTAAAACCAAAATATGTTGCACAGTTTATTAATAAAATATAGCATATTATGCACAGGAAAGCAGACAAGCCCAGAATAGCTATAAACAAGCCAAAACCTAATTTAAAGTGAAACTGAACGTATGGGCTCATGTACCGCTCTTATTCAGCACAAATCCAAATGTTTCCATATTCGCAATGTATTTGAAGCTAAACCATTATTTATTAAATTAACTGGGCTTTGTACGTTCCAATATCGAAGGGAAAAAAATCATAATGAACAAAAATATGCCGCACATGAGTGGACCGGGCTCACGCTGTACGGCACAGACTATAATACAGATTATTTAAATTGACTGTGTAACATTTTATCTGTATTGGTGATTCTATGTTTTATTTTAATAATGAACAGGCCAAATGTGACATTGATTTTATATAACAGTTCAACAAAAAAGGCAATATTAAGTGTACATTTTAAATGTAGCCTACATTTAAAACACAATATTGTCAATATTGTTTGTTATATTTTACAAGGAAATAATAGTTCCAACGAAATCCGCAACAGAACTGGTGTGCGTCTCCAAGCAACAGCAGTGTTTCGTTAGAGAATGAATCTGCAGCTTTGAATGATTCGGAGAGTACTGATAAATCAGAACTGATTAATAACCCTTTCATAACTACAACCAATTCCGTCGATTTTCCGTTAGTTTTGAATGGCGTGCCTGACGTTTGATCAACGTTACCCGATGAGCAAAACGATGCTGGATCGACGTCGGAGATCAACGTCATTTCGACGCCACGAGAAACATCGATTCTACGTTGATTCTATGTTAGTTTGCGATCTGGGTCGTTACTGAATGAATGAATGCTTCGCCTTGCTCATTAGACAGTGACTTGCCACCACCTACTGGCGATTTTAGTTTTGAATCTAGAAGTATAACTTCGTTTTGCCATCATTTATTGCTTTATTTATTAATAATACACTTAATGAAATGTGAAGAATATGACATAAAACATGACATACAATTAATAAGGCTAGAAAAACGTTGCCTCTATAACAGTAAAAATTTACATGGAAATCAATTTAAGGGGGCAAATATTGTCCCTTAATGGAAAAGGTGTGACTGCGGTCTAAGTGGGGGTACTCAGAAGAATGTTAGGCTAAATGCCCTAGGGGGTACGCCATTGTAAAATATTTGAGAACCACTGGCTTAATGGATTACTGCGTTGATTGCCTGTAGTATATTTTTAATTAAATATAAAATTTGGGCTTTTTATATCACTGTCTTCGTATATTAAGCCACGTTAAGCGCGGTTTTCTATGGGGAAGAAAACGCTTATCATGCAATTCAGCTCCTATGGGCTCATCTGTTTGCATGTACACAGACTATATTTTTAATAAGTTCTATAGCATATTTGGTCTTTTTTTGAATCACCGTCTTCATTAAGCCGCGTTTTCTTTATGGGAGGAAAACGCTTCTGTTCTTACCTGCTTTCATGTATAATTTATTAATAAACTGTATACCGAATTTGGCCTTTTTATACCACTATCTTAGTCCATTAATTAAGCATTTTCTTTCTATGAGGGATACTCTTAAAGTGCAATTCAATTTACCGGGTTACGTTCATATTCTGGGCTATTCTGCTTGTCTGTATGCTTTATTAA